>NC_085879.1:36761205-36763705 GCF_034702125.1 Engraulis encrasicolus | reverse complement strand
TATGCAATGTTTTCCTTTCTGTAGTGCTTACAGTGTGACAGGTCCTGACCAAAAGCCCACCATTTTATCACCTGCTGGTCCTTATGATGGAGCCAAACTGTTAAAACATAGTAGAGAATGCAATTTGACCTTACTGTGTGGCAGTAATCGAAGATCTCCCTTCAAAATATAATGCATGAGTGGCTTTTCATGCTGTTTAAAACCCATTTATACCATTCAGCACTGTATTTAACTCTACAGATGAGTGAGAACATCTTAACCAATGCACTACTGCACCCGCATGCCATCATGGAGGCTGACTTTTGAAGTTAGCACTAACACAAGTTGGATGGTCCATTATCACTGTAGCACAGGATGTGCAATGCTCTATTATTGTCAAAAAGAATGGACTTCTACAACTTCTGCTGACTTCTGTAAGCAAAGGACAGTTTCCCATGTCTTCTGGGTTTATTTCAAGTGAGCTCAGGTGCTTAGGAGAATGTTACACCCCTGTATCATTTGCATGCATTAAGCATTCTTAATATGGTCAATTTTCAATAGCTCTAGCACTCCAGGAATTAGAGTGAGACTACAGCCAATATATATTTCATGATGTCATGAACCTATACAATGACTTTAATGACAAAAATATGTTTATATAAACTCAATCATGGTAAATCAAAGGGAATTCAAAAATGTATGTAATAACTATGGTAATTATTCCCAATGCATCTTTAATTCTATGACTCAGCCTCTCTGTGATGGTCTTTTACCTGGACACTTATATTGTCCATCAGTACAATTAATTTTGAAATGTTCCTCTTTGTTGTTTTATCTTATTTGGATTTTTACTAAATTTCACTGATCCCCGTCCCAACTTATTTGAGACGTGTTGGATTTATCAAATTAGAAATTAGTACATATGTCCCCCAAAAGAATATTTTTTCTCAGTTTTAACACTTAATATGTTGTCTTTTCACTATTCTCCATCTAATGAATAGATTGAATGTTTTGAAAATGATAGCATTTTGATTTTATTCACTGTTTACCAAACGTCCCAACTTCACCGGAGTTGGGGTTTGTAATTGGACTTCCGCAAATGATATGCTAATGAGCTACGATGTGTGTCGGTGACAGCCGCTGCAGCCAATTGGAACTTCGGAACGCTTGAAATCTGATTTTAACACTCTGATGCATATATCACTCATGTCGTTCTTGCTATGAAAACAGTCCAGCAACTCTTTGTAGCTTTTGTTGCATTTGGTGTGTTTGCACGGTAAGGAATTCTGTATAAAGAGATATGCCAACATAATAGGTTTCTATGGGCACCTAACACGACCAGGTTCCGGTCTGCCTAAAGGGCCGTGTCATAATGCTCCTACATTGAATAGAACAGTCCTTAGGCCATAATAGAACCAGGAAACAATGGGCCAATGGAACCTCTCTCTCTCTCTCTCTCTGATATGGTCCTGGGGTAAGCAGTGTGAAATCTGTAGGGAATGGTTGGTCTGCACACTGCATTTACACTCCAAAATTGTAAACTTTATGTTCGATCTTCTTGGATCATAAAGACCCAGGATGGCTGCCCATGAACTCTCACTGACTGTGTTTGATATCCTCTATTGAAATCTGGCCATAAACCTTCAGAATAACCTGCTCGATGCCCGTTTTGACCATTTTTTACCCACAGAGACGGCCATCCTAAACGGCCCAATTGAGTGGAAAACTGCCCAATCTGGCAACATTGCCCCTGTCAGCGGTCCAGTCTGTAAGATCTAATGTTTTTATAAGTGAGGCCGATGGACAAAGCTGCTGATGGGTGTGGAGAAGCATCATCGTACACAAGCAGTTACACGCTCGCAAAGACTGACTGACTATTTCCTATCTCTATCTGAAGATGAGTCAGTCAAAGAAAGAAAGAAAGAAAGAAAGAAAGAACACATACACACATAAACACACACACACGCACATAGGCAAATACACACGCACACACAGACACACACACACCAGGCTGCTGTTCATATTAAACCATTTACAGCTTGCATCCTTTTGTCCTCAATTATCACTTTAAAATCACATGCACTAGCACATGCACTAGCACGCATGCTCACCCTTTCTCGCTCTGTGTGTCTGTCGATCTGTCTGTCTGTATGTATGTATGTATCTCTCTCTCTCTCTCTCTCTCTCTCTCTCTCACACACACACACACACACACACACACACACACACACACACACACACACACACACACACACACACACACACACACACACACACACACACACACACACACACACACTCCAAATGCAGACAGATGTGTCAAGCAGCAACATGCCTGCTAAGATACACGGCACTTCTTCTATTTCACCATTGCATCACTCTGAAGCAGATGAGTTTGACATTAGCAAATCTTCACCTTGACCACACCACAACAATACTCTGCACCTCTAGAGATTATTACATTATATGACATGTTAAAAAGCACTATTTACAATCGAGGACATAATCACACCATTCAACA
>NC_085879.1:36738705-36756205 GCF_034702125.1 Engraulis encrasicolus | reverse complement strand
ACACAGCACTCCACAGCACACAAGTGAACACTGCACACTGCACACAACGAAATTGCATTTATGCCTCACCCGTGCAAGGGGGCAGCCCTCAGTGGCGCCCCATGGGGAGCAGTGCGGTGGGACGGTACCATGCTCAGGGTACCTCAGTCATGGAGGAGGATGGGGGAGAGCACTGGTTGATTACTCCCCCCACCAACCTGGCGGGTCGGGAGTCGAACCGGCAACCTCTGGGATGCAATTCTGACGCCCTAACCGCTCACCCATGACTGCCCAAGTATTGCGTGAGGAACACTTTCAGATAATTTTGTCCTTTTTCGTATACTGAGATATTTCAATCCAGTCCGAATCTGCCTTTTCTTTTACCGACGTCCTGAGATAAAAATCGCATTACCCCACGTCCATACATAAAACTAGTCCCGTCGGAAAAGTGCTCTGTGGAGTTATTAGGCTCTAAATGAACACCCACCAATTGGCTAAATGCTGGTTAGAATTCAGTTTGGCTGCTTGAGAAGAAAACTTACAAGTAGCCACTTTGGCCTATTAATTAATGAGAGTGTGTTTGGCTAGAAAGTAGGGGTGTAAATCACAGCATCCATGACGATACGATACGGTATCGATTACTTAAAGCAGCGATTTGATTATTTTCGATGATCCACGATACAATGCGATCCGATTAAATGGTCAGATTATATCACGATATATCTCATACATTTCTATTAATGATAGACTGATATATATATCGGGCCGATATTTGCATATTTTAAGTGTAACGGTATCGGCCGATACGCGTGTGGTTTTGGCAGATACGCAATATTTATTATTTTATGTCATTTGGGTTTTTTTAAAAGCACCAAGACACTTTATTTTTTTATTACTTGATTGTTAGACATTACTTGATTGTTAGAGTGGGTAACAAGTTCTACCTCAATTTGATAATGTTAAAGGAATGTTTATTTTTAACTTGAGACCTGGAATATTTGTCATTTTTAAACCTTTTTTTAAATCCATATCGGCCCCAAATATCGGGTATCGGAAATCTGTATCGCCCAAGGGTGATGAAAAAAAAAAATCGGTATTGCATCGGCCATTTAAAACATGTTAAAAAGTTCATTGAAAGGAATTGAGATTTTCACTTGTTTATTTCCAGAATTTATGCTACCCATTCACTAATGTTACCTTTTTCATGAATATTTAACACCACCATGAAATATAGTATTCATTGTGACTGGAAAAATTGCACTTTTCATACATGAAAAGGGGGATCTTCTCCATGGTCCGCCATTTTGAATTTCCAGCATTTTAGCTGCAAAAATGACTGTACTTGGGCCATACTAGAAAATATTACTTAGTAAACAATCATGAAAAGGTCAAATTTGGCAATAGGCGAGTTTCAATGAGCAGCATAGTTGCAGTACCTTTTTTGACCATTTCCTGCACAGTGTCCCTTTAAAGCCCTGGTTTTTACTATTTGTATTTGAAGATGCTGTGTACATAGCTGATGTTACCCACAGGGCCTCTCCTGATGGCTACTGTTCTACTGTTCTACTGAGTCTTTCCTGGCACAGTTTGTTTATTGTCTATTTGTGTGTTCGTGGTGTTAGCGATTGCAATAGCAGGCCATTCATTAATTTCAGACTGCTGTTCTACTCACGGACTCTCTCCTGGCACACGTCGTACTTGTCCAGTGACTTCCAGCGTGTTGCGAGTCCCTCAGGGGCCGGCAGCAGCCGCAGCCTCCCCTTGTGGGCCCCCAGCCACAGGCTGCGGTTCAGACTCAGCAGCCCGCCCTGGGCCTCGCACCCCCACGCCAGGTGCTCCGCGCCATCGCACGCCTCCATCACCAATGGCCGCTCGCGGAACGCCGAGAGGCAGCGCTGCGTTCCGACGTTCCGCAGGAAGCGCTGGTCCTGCCACGCCCACTGCTGCAGGTCGTCGTCAAGGTTACAGCGGCAGAGTTTGACCCCGGGTGACCCCTCTGTTGTTGAGGAGTCCTGAAGACAGAGGTTATCCGCGGCGTTGTGGATCATCAGACCCACTGACCCTGTGTTGCATGTAAACATACACACAACACATATAAAACATACAGCATACACAAGGCATTACTATGTACAGAATTGTAAACACACACAGCTGTAAGCCATATAAAGACATATACACATACAAGACATGTATGCATACACTATAAAAATACATACAAGACAAGTCATACACATACTTTACAAGGCATTACAATATACACATATAGGCCGCTGTACACAAGACATTTATATGCAAACATACAGCCACAGCAACATAAACACAAAGCTCAGAATTTTAGCACCTCTGTGCTAAAAGTTTAAATCGGAAACTATAAACAATGAACTCATATTAATTTATATCCTGCCACTGTTAAATGGTCAGAATGGCTTTCCCATAACAAGCAACCCATCAATATCAGTATGACAAATAATCAAATAGGCCTAATCAAGAACTATGACTCTTGAGTGACATATACTGTAGATCAAATGAAACATTTACTTTTTTTAATCTCTACTATTGTTTTAGTCTCTTCCAGATTGTCTCGGTTTTTAATGGTCTGTCCCGGGAAAACATACTTTCCTGGACACTTCATGAAGGATGTCGTTGCATACAAGCATAGAGGTCAATTTGAGATTATTATTATTATTACTATTATTACATTCCACTTAGCTGACGCTTTCGTTTTTGTTCAAAGCGATTTACAACTATTGTTTTTTCAGGGTATTGGTTACAGCACCTGGAGCAATGTGGGGTTAGGTGCCTTGCTCAAGGACACTTCAGCCATTGATGGAAATGTCAGGGGGGATTCGAACCTGCAACCCCTAGATTGAAAGACCAACTCTCTAACTACTAGGCCACGGCTGACCCATATATCCAGGTTTATCCACCCTAGTTAGAGGTGGCAACCCTAATCACCCTCTCTCTCTCTCTCTCTCTCTCTCTCTCTCTCTCTCTCTCTCTCTCTCTCTCTCTCTCTCTACTCTGTTCTCTCTATAGCACCTCTACTCCAATACTGTATACATTCAAAGTTGAAGATTACTTAATAATAAGACTGAATAATAAGTGTAATTATTTTTCTACAGTCAAGCTGACTGACAGACCTACCGTGCAAAAGAAGGCACAGCGACACCACTATGACCCAGAGATGATGCATCTCTCCTGAGAGGTAAGATGTGCTCTCTACTGACAGGTAAGATCTTCTCTCCGCTCACAGGTAAGGAACTCCTCTCTCTCTCCTCAGGTAAACCACTCCTCTGACAGGTACCGTGAGGACTCCCCTCTCTCTTCACAGGTAAAGGACCCTCTGCACAGGTAAGATCTCCTCCCCTCACAGGTAAAGGACCCTTTGCACAGGTAAGATCTCCTCCCCTCACAGGTAAAGGACCCTCTGCACAGGTAAGATCTCCTCTCCTCAAAAGGTAAAGGACACTCTGCCCAGGTAAGATCTCCTGTCTCTCCAAAGGTAAAGGACCGTCTGCACAGGTAAGATCTCCTCTCCTCAAAAGGTAAAGGACCCTCTGCACGGGTAAGAGCTGCTCTCTTCACAGGTAAAGGACCGTCTGCACACAGGTAAATCTTCTCACTGGTGATGCCACGTCTTTTGCAGGTGATGACCCTCCTCTCCTGAGAGGTGAACGACCCTTCTGCGATGACAGACAGGCACAGCAAAGACTCGTGTCTCTCCTCCTCCCAGGTGAAGACCGCTCTCTCTGAACAAAGGTAAGAACCCTACTCCTCAGAATGAAACCCCTCCTCCTCCACACTGGCAGGCGACAACTCTGCAGGTGACAGCTCCTCGTCACCTCTTCTTGGTGGTGACAGCCAGGCTAAGACACTCCTCTCTCTCCTGTCAGGTGGAGGACTCCTCTGCTACGAGGTGCAGGTACAGTAAGGTACTCCCCTCTCTCCTGACAGGTAAGAACGGCCGTCAGATGTGATACAAGGACTCTTCTCCTCACAGCTAAACCATTCCTCTGTACCGTGACCGTCAGGTAACAACTCCCCTTCTGTCCTCTTCACCTCTCCTCAGTGGTGACAGCCAGGTAACCCACCCCTCTGCATTCACATGCATGCACAGAAAGGTACTCCTCTCCCTCCTGTCAGGATAAGGACTCCTCTCTCTCTCTGTCTCTCTGTCTCTCTGTCTCTGTCTCTGTCTCTCTCTCTCTCTCTCTCTCTCTCTCTCTCTCTCTCTCTCTCTCTCTCTGTCTCTCTGTGTCCTCTTCACCTCTTCTTTGTGGTGACAGGTAAAGGTACTGCTTTCTTCTGTCGGCTAAATGACTCCTCTTCCTCTCCTCTCTTCCCTGACAGGTTAAGAACTCCCTTCTCTCTCTCTCTCTCTCTCTCTCTCTCTCTCTCTCTCTCTCTCTCTCTCTCTCTCTCTCTCTCTCTCTCTCTCTCTCTCTCTCTCTCTCTCTCTCTCTGTGTGCTTCAGAAGAGAAACAGGGCAGTGCGCCCAGCCATCACGCCCATCTGGTCCTGTGTCATGTGACAGCGCAGAGCGTCAGTATGTTGATAAGACCTTGTCGTTACCCTTTGGCCCGGGAAAAAATAAAATATCTTCACTTTCACCCTGATGCACAGTGCTATAGCTGCTGAGGTTTTCACTCTTCGCTCTCTCTCTCTGTGTGGGCCTCGCCCCCTGTGTGTGTGTGTGTGTGTGTGTGTTTGTGTGTGTGTGTGTGTGTGTGTGTGTGTGTGTGTGTGTGTGTGTGTGTGTGTGTGTGTGTGTGTGCGCGCGCGTGTGTGTGCGTGTGTGTGTGTGTGTGTGGGCGTGTGGGCCTCGCCCCCTGTATGTGTGTGTGTGTGTGTGTGTGTGTGTGTGTGTGTGTGTGTGTGTGTGTGTGTGTGTGTGTGTGTGTGTGTGTGTGTGTGTGTGTGTGTGTGTGTGTGTGTGTGTGTGTGTGTGTGTGTGTGTGTGTGAGTGTGTCTGAGAGTGATTTTAAGGCGTGATGCAACAAAATGCAGAGCAGCTGTGAGGGAACGTGTTGAATACCTGTGGCAACACGAACTCCAACCCTCGCATAGCCCACCTCATTCCTCCGCACCATGCATACACTCATTTACACTCTTTTTTTCACTCTTTCTCTTTTTTCTCTCCCTCCATTCCTTCCCCAGCTTCATACAATTGCCTCATACACTCATTTATTATGCTGTCCACCTTCCTCCTCCCTTCCCCTGCCTGATTCTCTTGCATGCCTTATTCCACAGCACCATGCATCAATTCATTTATGCACTCTCGTTCTTAACTTAATTTCCCCTCATTATTCTCTCTCTCTATTTCTCTCTATCTCTCTTTCTCTCTCTCTCTCTCTCTCTCTCTCTCTCTCTCTCTCTCTCTCTCTCTCTCTCTCACACACACACACACACACACACACACACACACACACACACACACACACACACACACACACACACACACACACACACACACACACACACACACACACACACACACACACACACACACACACACACACACACACACACACACACACACACACACCCTATCTCAGTCCATCTACCCATGCATAAACATAATACTGTATATTACGAGAGGAGAGGTGAGAAGAGAAGAGGATAGCAGAGGAGAGGATGAGAGAGGAGAGGAGAGGAGACGAGAGGAGAGGAAAAAAGAAGTGAGAGAAGGAGAGCAAAGGAGAGGAAGATGGCACAAACATCACACACACACACACACACACACACACACACACACACACACACACACACACACACACACACACACACACACACACACACACACACACACACACACACACACAAATAGTTAAGGCTTTAATTCATTTTAAATGAAGCACCTGGGAGGGCCTGGCTGGTCGTAAACTGAACTTTTGTGTTATTTATACAGTAGAGAAGTGCTATATATAGACATGCCATGATGGCAATACTACACAAAGGCCCATTACACAAACAGCTGACGCAGCACAGGTTGAGGAGCATGGAGAGAGAGAGTAGAGAGAGAGAGAGAGAGAGAGAGAGAGAGAGAGAGAGAGAGAGATAGAGAGAGTAGAGAGAGAGTAGAGAGGGGGGGGATTTCACTGAAGATGAGAAGGACCAGCAAAGTGTTGATCCCAAGGTGTGTGTGTGTGTGTGTGTGTGTGTGTGTGTGTGTGTGTGTGTGTGTGTGTGTGTGTGTGTGTGTGTGTGTGTGTGTGTGTGTGTGTGTGTGTGTGTGTGTGTGTGTGTGTGTGTGTGTGTGTGTGTGTGTGTGTGTGTGTGTCTGTGTCTGTGTGTGTGTGTGTGAGTCTGTGCTTGTGTGCTTCTGGGTGGGTTTTGTGCTGCGTTTTTCCTCACCTTTTTACTGTCCTCTTTTTCTTTTTTTTTGAAACACACACACACACACACACACACACACACACACACACACACACACACACACACACACACACACACACACACACACACACACACACACACACACACACACACACAGAAAGAGAGAGAGAGAGAGAGAGAGAGAGAGAGAGAGAGAGAGAGAGAGAGAGAGAGAGAGAGAGATAGTGTATATGTTTTTTTCTCATTTTATATCTGAATTTTTTAATTATTTTTTATTGAATTATACATTTATTGACTTTGCATTATGTATCTTTAATTGGCTTTATGTCTGTTGTTTGTTTTGACTAATTACATTTTGTACATTTTCCAGGGTGAGAGAGAGAGCCTAAAGGTTGCCGATTCAACTTCCGATCCGCCAGGTTGGTGAGGGGTAGTAATTTACCAGTGCTCTCCCCCATCCTCCTCTATGACTGACCCAGAGCATGGTACTGTCCTGCCACACGGCTCCCTTGGGGTGCCGGTCGGGGCTACCCCCTTGCATGGGTAAGGCTTAAATGCAGTTTTGTTGTGTGTTAGATGTTGTGTGTTACGTTTCACTGTGTGCTGTGTCACAATGACAATTCAAGTTTCCCTTTTCAATAATAATTTATAACAGACCTAATTATCTATTGGCTATCTCTCTATATATAAATTTATATGTATATAAATATATACAACAGTATAGGGATAGGCATGAACGTAGGGAAATGCGATGCCCTCACAAAACATTAATTTGATTTTTCATTTATTTTAACACAGGCTAAGCATGTGTGTGTGTGTGTGTGTGTGTGTGTGTGTGTGTGTGTGTGTGTGTGTGTGTGTGTGTGTGTGTGTGTGTGTGTGTGTGTGGTCTTTGACCATGGGCCCTATCGTATTGTTTGTACAGCCTTGCTGCAATGACAAATGGATCGAGGGGAAAAGGAAAATAGTGTCTGTCCTGCCGGTCATGCACCTATCTGCCTCTGTGTGTGTGTGTGTGTGTGTGTGTGTGTGTGTGTGTGTGTGTGTGTGTGTGTGTGTGTGTGTGTGTGTGTGTGTGTGTGTGTGTGTGTGTGTGTGTGTGTGTGTGTGTGTGTGTGTGTGTGTGTGTTGAAGTACACGTTTAACAACTCAGTGAGGGGAATTTTATTCCTTTATGGGAGGCGTTTCAGAGTAGCTAAAGAAAGCGGGTTGAATGACCCAACGGTAATCTTTATTATGGTTGTAAGAAAATGTGCCACCACTGCATTGTTTTTATTGTCTGCATTGAGGGAAAATGGTGCACACCTACTATATTTTTTCTATCACTAGCAGTAAATGGTTTACAATGAAAGGTACCCCTCCCCCCCGTACATCGCAAGAATTAATGGGCTCAGAACAGTGCACTGGGAATGAGTATTTGTGTGATTTCCCAAGATGTAGGCCTAGATACAGGTAGGCCTATTACAAGCATGTAGCCATGTGCACAGTTTTAGGGCATATTTGTTTGAATCGATATTTAATTTATCCTGAAACTTCATGATCCCAGATTTTGATTTTGGTCCACAGTGAATTTGAGTTTAACACCTCTGATCAAGGCTAAAGCAGATAAATTAGAATATATGGCTAAAGGCAGCAGGACAAGCCTAACTTCAGGACAATAACTTCAGTAGGACAATGTTTCCACCCGGGAACTTTCCTGTGCGGACCGGAAGTTGCCTGTGTTTTAACAGAAAACATGGCGGCGTCCTTTGAAAGGTGGTGCACGGCTTTAAACTATTGATAACTCCTTACATAATCTATAAAATTGTCCTTTATAACTACCGATTTTCTACGAAATTATGATATAACTAATACGCTGTTTCCTGATAGTAAAACTTGAATTACAAGCGGCGATATGTGCAGTTGTTCTTGTGGACATGTCACAGTCCCGTAGAGGAAAGCTCTTATGACAGCCAGATAACTGTCCTGCCCTGTTGAAGCACCATGTGGACATTTATTTACTGTAACACCCTGGCAACTGGCCTCAGGACATTAAATAGTATATGTATCAGCAATCATTGCAAGACGTTGCTTACACCCTGGACACGGAAAGTGTACTACAACAAACACCAGGTCCAAACCAGTAGGCACCTAGCGTCCAAACCACCATGGCGAGTACTGTTCTTCGGAAGCGACGACTTCGCACTGGAATCTTTAAAACTTCTCCATGCTTCCAGGTAAGTTGTAGCCACTGTTCAATTTCTGTTGACATTACACGTATACACCCAAAACATCTATGGCAAATGTATCTGGGACAAGCGAGGCAGTTCCCTAAGTTGACATGCAACTCCCCACTTTCATGTTGACTGTAGTCTGGAGGCGAATGGCAGAGTCGTGGGCACGTTAGAAGTGGTGACTTTGACGCATGCCGCCCCTGTGTGGAAGTACGCCCACCGACACCAACTCAGAGTGCACGACTGGCCCGACGTGGACGTTCAGGGTCGTTTTGATGTTGGGGTGGTGGTGTCATTCGGCTGCCTTCTGAAAGAGAGTCTGATCAAACAACTACCACTGTAAGTACCGTAGCAGCTACAGTGTTTCTGTGTGTGTGTGTGTGTGTGTGTGTGTGTGTGTGTGTGTGTGTGTGTGTGTGTGTGTGTGTGTGTGTTGCTCACATGGGTGGGGCATTTCTGAAGTGTGTGCCATCTGTGTGCCAAGCCAAAATGACATGGTTGTGTGAGGACTGTGCGTATTCAGTATCTACTAAATTGATGTTTCAATGTTTTTGATCATGCAAATGTGTTGCTGGCTAGGGTACTGATGCTGTGCCTTTCTATGATCAATAGCCGAAATGGTGAAGAAAGTACAGTAAACAGAAGTCCACAGTGATAAATTGAGGTGTGTGTGTGTGTGTGTGTGTGTGTGTGTGTGTGTGTGTGTTTGTGTTATGCTCCCCATCAGTGGCATCCTGAATGTGCACCCCAGCCTCTTGCCACGCTGGAGAGGCCCCGCCCCCGTGTTCCACACCGTGCTGCATGGCGATAAGCTGACTGGGGTGTCAATCATGCAGATCCGGCCCCTGAGGTAAGCATAGGCACAAGCACAGGCAGGGGGTTTCTACATTGGAAGCAGGAGACAGAGCTTTTGGAAAATTGTCCATTGAAATGTACACAGAGACTTGATATGTCAATGCATGGTAGTGGTATGCTTTGGCACTGCCCTCATTTGATTACGATTCAAGAGGTAACAATCGATTTGAATCAATTCAGTTCGATTCTACGATGCATTGTGATGCATTAAAATTCTACTGAAAGCAAGGGAAAGTTTTCATCATTAATGAGGCAATACAAACTATTTATTGACTGTTGGGTTGTTCACTCCTGCAGTTTGCAGTGCTTCGAAGTGCTTTCATTACATTTTAAGTTAATTTGCTCCGGAAATGCCCACAGAAGTAATTGAAATTTGAAAAAATATGCCACACAATTATGGGATTTGCTGAATCGAGGCTGAATTGTCTATGCCCCCCAATGCACTTCCGAATTGATTTGTTGATACCACTAATGCTTTCACTTCAAACTGAAACCCCCATACACTGTTACTTACAGTCTCACTATGATAATCATAATAGTCATGATTGATAATGATGGCAGTCGTGGCTTGGGAGGAAGATAAGAGGGTTACAGGTTCGAATCCCACCCTTACCTCTCCCTGCACCTCCATCCATGACTGAAGTGCCCTCGAGCAAGGCACCTACCCCTACATTGCTCCAGGGACTGTAACCTATACCCTGTAAAAATCGCTTAGGATTAGGGATGCAAACGATTAAAGATTAAAGTATTCGACTTTAATGGATCAATGCATTAATCGATTAAAAAACAGACAAGACAAGACAAAAAAAGACAAGAGACCCAGGTGAAAGGGGCATGTGAAGAGTGTGTGAAGAGGAGTGTGAATAGAATATTTAAATCACCTTTGATTAAAGAATTGAAATAGAATTAATTTAAATGTGGTATTTTATTTCTATTTTTTATTACAATTTTTAGATATAGTTTTTTTTTTTTTTCGAGAAACATTGAGATTTCTGGGAGAAAACGCCGCTTATCAATTAATCGGAAGTCGATCGATAAGGCTATCAACTAATGATTAATGAATTAATCGATAATTTGCATCCCTACTTAGGATAAAGGTGTCAGCTGAGGTGCTGGTTACACGTATGCAGATATTTTTAACTACATTATGACGGGTATGTTTTAACCCCCTAAATGGGATATTTAAAACACTTTCTAAAATTATGTTTTAACGAGAGGCCAAAACCAATGCCCAGGCTCCGCCCTAACCAACGCCTTCAGCACAGCTACACTCACTAAGGCCAGGAGCCAGTTCAGGTAGAATCTGGATCCCGCTACAGCGGGAACTCCACCCACTTTGTCGGGAACTAATCAACTTTGAGCATTTCCAACCGTTCTGGGTAGAGGCGTGTTCAAAGCAGTGACGTTGTTTAAGCAGAGACGTTCTATTGGGGACTAAGAAATGTTTGGTTTAAACTTTGGCTCAGCCTGTTCTACCCTCGACCAGTAGCAAACCAAGGAAGGTCGGTCAACCATGCCGTTTAAGAATAGTTGTTAAGTTAGTTGTTATGATCTTGGTCAGACCAAGTCTCGAAGAGATTTGAAAGTCATGATGATAATGAGGCAACAAAACCAATGCCTTTTCAAAAATATCCATATATGCGGAAACAGCTTCAGAGTTTAATGTAATGTAATAGTTCTTATGAAAGTGAAGTGAAAGTGAAAGCCCAACTGGGAAACTCCAACTCCCATTGTCATTGTGACACAGCACACAAGTGCACACTGCACACAACGAAATTGCATTTATGCCTCACCCGTGCAAGGGGGCAGCCCCCAATGGCGCCCCAAGGAAGCAGTGCGGTGGGACGGTACCTCAGTCATGGAGGAGGATGGGGGAGAGCACTGGTTAATTACTCCCCCCACCAACCTTGCGGGTCTGGAGTCGAACCGGCAACCTTTGGGCTACTAGAGGTCTGATGCCCTAACCGCTTACCCATGACTGCCCCTAACCGCTTACCCATGACTGCCCATAACTATGGTTAAAGGGACACTGTGCAGGAAATGGTCAAAAAGGTACTGCAACTATGCTGCTCATTGAAACTGGGCTGCCTATTGCCAAATTTGATCTTTACATGAAAGTTTACCAAGTAATAAGCAAATATTTTCTAGTGTGGTCCAAGTACAGTCATTTTTGCAGCTAAAAATGGCTTTTTTCTGAAATTCAAAATGGTGGACCATGGAGAAGATCCCCCTTTTTTCATGTATGAAAAGTGCAATTTTTCCAGTCACAATGAATACTTGAAATTTGATGCTGGTGGTGAGTATTCATGAAAAAGGTAACATTAGTGAATTGGCAGCATGAATTCTGGAAATAAACAACTAAAAATCTCACACAGTGTCCCTTTAAAAGATGAGTGTTTTCTTGTGTGTGCAGGTTTGACGTGGGCCCCATCCTGCACCAGGAAGTGTGTGAGGTGCCCCCCCGCTGCACAGCCGATGAGCTGGGACACACACTCGCCAACGTGGGCGCCAGACTGGTATGCTAGAGTCAAGTGTGTGTGTGCGCACGCGTGTGTGTGTGTGACAGTAGAGTGTATATGTGAATAACAGTAGTGTGTATGAGACAGACATACAGTACACTTGCCTTTGTAAGGGCCTCTGTGTGTGTGTGTGTGTGTGTGTGTGTGTGTGTGTGTGTGTGTCTGTCTGTCTGTCTGTCTGTCTGTCTGTCTGTCTGTCTGTATGTGTGTCTGTGTCTGTGTCTGTGAATAGCAGTAGTGTGTATGAGACATACAGTACACTCGCCTTCGTGAGGGCTAGACTGGTATATCCCCATGAAGTGTGTGCGTGCGCGTGCGCGTGTGTGTGTAAAACTGTAACTGCTCATGGTGTGTGTGTGTGTTCCTTAACAGCTGATGGACACACTTAAGAGTCTTCCAGAGAGGATCTCGCAGCGCAGAGAGCAGGCCAGGGAGGGAGCCAGCTTTGGTGAGGAGAACACCACTTTAGGGCACTGTGGACTATGTACACGATGTTGGCAGGGGTGCGTGTGCGTGCGTGCGTGCGTGCGTGCGTGACGTGTGTGTGTGTGTGTGCGTGCGTGTGTTTGTGAGTGTGTTTGTGAGTGTGTGAGAGAGAGACTTTAGGGAACTGTGAACTATGTAGTTGATGTTGGTGTGTGTGTGTCTTGTGCTCAGCCCCTAAGATCAGTGTGTCGATGAGCTGGCTGGTTTGGGAGGATCAGACGTGTGACCAAATAAATCGCCTCTATAGGGCCATCGGCTCACGGGTAAGACACCATGTACAGTATATTCTGTCTTAAACTGTATCTATGACTATGTATAGTGGGTGAGACACCACGCATATCCAGTCTTATACAGTATAATAACAGTAGAAGAAAGAATAACAATAGTATGAATAACTGGGTAACCCTTTTAAATAGGATGCACATGTATGCCTAGTAGTAGAGTAGAGTAGAGTAGTAGAGTAACTTTATTGATCCCCAGGGGGAAATTCAGGTATCCAGTAGCTTACATAAATACACAAATACACAAAAGCCCACATGGACATTTCAAGACAAAAATAACACAGGAATAGTCATCAGGGCGGGGAAAATAAAATAAAATAGTAGAGATAATAAATGTAGGAAAGGTAATTGTGCAAAAAGACATTCTGTGAGTTGGGATAGACCAATGCAGAAAAACATACTCTGTCAGTTAAGGTAGACAATCTTAACATGACTTGGAACAAGTGTTGATGGATACATCTATGATATAGTATAGTATGTAGAAGGCAGTGTACAGAGTATGATAGGGGTTGAACATTCTCACAATGTCACAGTAAAGTACAGGTAAGTGTATTAGGCAAACACACACACACACACACACACACACACACAAAGAGGTTCCCCAGTCACTGTGATGATATCAATGGAAAACGTCTTATTGGTTATAGTGTAATTTCCTGTTCATTTAACCCTTTAGATCCCATTGCGGACCATGTGGATGGGCAGAACTGTGAAACTACTGGACCATGTGGGGAAGTGCAATATCTCACTGGCAGGTACGTACTGCTCAAGAGAACTATCATGCAAAGGCACATTTATGTCACATTAGTGCATTCCACGTTGAGTTGCGACATCTTTGCAAGTTAAGTTGTGCGCCTCAACTTTTGTCACTTGACAAGGTTAGCACAGCTTCCTGCCGTGTCTGCGAATATCTGTTGCTGCGGCAAATTTCTGTTGCTAAAGGTGAAAATGCAATGCTGTGCCCTGACCCTAACCATGCCTAACCCTAACCTGTCAGTAACACAACGGTTCTCCTCCTTTACTTTTGCCATGAACAGCAAAACAAGCAACGGAAGTGTGTAATTGTGCCCAGACCAAAACCATGCCTAAACTTAAAGTGGGGTTGCAGGTTAACCATTTTAAGAAAAGGGCTTCTGCACACCGGCTCCGACAAAGTGCGGCGCACTTTTGCTTCCGACAGAATTCGGACCCCCAAACCAAATTTCACACGAACATAACATTGGTAGTCAATGGGCGACGCCAACAAAATAGAACTTGTCTCTAATTGCTATCCGACATCGGAGAATGTCCGCGGACATCGGCGCCAGTGTGCGTGGTTCTATTGAAAATAATGGAATCGAACTTTTGCGGAGCAGTGCGCAGCACTTTGTCGGAGCCGGTGTGTGGAAGCCCTTAGAATCCTGGGGCAGTTCCCCCAACGTGATGCCATACCTGCAACCCCACCTTTAACCTGTCACAGGGCATTGTGGAGCACGAGTTCACATGTAAAGGTGTGATGCACAAACGCGGTAGACGGTTCAAGTCACTGTGTTATCTTAACGCTCTGGCATGATGACATGGGCAGTCATGGGTGAGCATGGGCAGTCATGGGTGAGCGGTTAGGGCGTCAGACTTGCATCCCAGAGGTTGCCGGTTCGACTCCCGACCCGCCAGGTTGGTGGGGGGAGTAATCAACCAGTGCTCTCCCCCATCCTCCTCCATGACTGAGGTACCCTGAGCATGGTACCGTCCCGCCGCACTGCTCCCCATGGGGCGCCACTGAGGGCTGCCCCCTTGCACGGGTGAGGCATAAATGCAATTTCGTTGTGTGCAGTGTGCTGTGGAGTGCTGTGTCACAATGACAATGGGAGTTGGAGTTTCCCAATGGGCTTTCACTTTTTTCACTTTCACTTTCATGTTGTTATGTGGACAGTGTATATGTCTTTATGTGTTTATTGTTTGTTTGTGTCCCTAGGTTCCCCTTCATCAGTGCCTGGTTCCATCTGCTTTCAGAAGGAAACAAACACTCTGGCAGTGCGATGTCAGGTGGGCTTTAAAACTCTATTACCAATTAGTGAGATTGAGATTCGAGACATTGTCATGTCTACTGATGAAGACCCTCCTTTGCTTCAGAACAGCAGCGTTAATATTAGCTAACCCTAGATCTGGCGGACTTTCTTATGATAAAGACTCAGTTTGAGATCTAATTTGAGATGTTAATTTGCCAGTTAAGTCTAAACATAACCTATATTATCCACTTTACCTCCTCTCCTCTCCTCTCCTACCCTCTCCTCTCCTCTCTTCTCCTCTCCTCTCTTCTCTTCTCCTCTCTCCTTCCCTCTCTCCTCTCCTCTCCTCTCCAGGATGGCTGGGTGGGTTTTAAGACGGTGAAGTTGAAGAAGCGTCTCTCGGCAGCTGATTTCTACAACGGCTATCTGCACCAGAATATCCTTGCCAAATCACGCATGGCAACCGAGTGCGTGTTCCGCAGCGTTCGGGATGGCCCGAGCAGTGCTGGAACTCGCACACACACAGACACAGACACGCCCCGGACAACACACACACTGCTCATGAGCAAAACTTCCCATTGAACACACACACACACACACACACACACACACACACACACACACACACACACACACACACACACACACACACACACACACACACACACACACACACACACACACACACCACAGACACACATGCTGCTCATGACCAAGACTGCCCATGGAACACACACACACACACACCCACGCACACGCACATGCACAGAGAGAGAGCTGTGGGGCTGGACTGAGCTTGGCGGAAGCAACCACAAGAATCATTACAAAAGAGTGATATAATGCACTATTTTGTCTGTTTTAAGACGAATTGTACATTAATAAAGAATGTACATATAATGTACTGTGATTGAGATGTAATGAAATGTCATTAAACACATGTAAAAGTGTGAATATGTGTGAAATATTGAGCTATGACCAAAACAGTGGGTCTTAACCTGGGGTACCGCCAGAGATTGCTGGGCGGTCCGCAGAAGTTTGTTTGCGTTGAGGTTGTGACCAAAACTCTGCTTATGAACATTATAAATAGGCTAAATCGAAACTGAATTCAAACATGAAAGTTGTTAAGGTATTGATTAATGTGTCGAGCAAGACTCATTGTAAAAAATAATTACTTTTATCAATTTTAGTGAGTATATTCAGTATGTGTGAAAGTTGGGGGGGGGTTACAAAAAAAAGGTTAAAGGGACAGTGTGTGAGATTTTTAGTTGTTTGTTTCCAGAATTCATGCTGCCCATTCACTAATGTTACCTTTTTCATATACTTACCACCAGCATCAAATTCTAAGTATTCATTATGACTGGAAAAATTGCACTTTTCATACATGAAAAGGGGGATCTTCTCCATGGTCCGCCGTTTTGAATTTCCAAAAATAGCCATTTTTAGCTGCAAAAATGACTGTACTTGGACCATACTAGAAAATATTTGTTTATTACTTGGTAAACTTTCATGTAAAGATCAAATTTGGCAATAGGCAGCCCAGTTTCAATGAGCAGCATAGTTGCAGTACCTTTTTTGACCATTTCCTGCACGGTGTCCCTTTAAGAACCACTGGTCTAAGGTAAATCAAACCATGCCTACCCAATGCAAAGGGGAATGCTCAAATTTTGTCTCCTAAGGGCATTGTCCCCTCCATCTCTTTCTGTGGTGTTTGGTGGCAGCTTGCATAAGATGTGCGCTACCGCCATCTACAGCACAAAGGGAACTCCATTCATTCTCATGCTCCGCAGGTCTCCTAAAGGGGCATTCACCTGATGTCAAATGGATCCCAATTCCCTGAAAAGTATGGACTCGTATTGTCTCTATTGTTTCCACTGTCTCCTGATATGACTCCCAGGTTCCAGGGATGACTGGAGCCCTCACAACTTTTTTAGAGTTTTTTTTCCTCTGGACTCTGAGGAAGGCGCAGGTGCGCCGAAACGTCAGTCATTTTGTGCACCAAAATAATTTAAAAAAAACTCTAAAAAAGTTGCTGAGTGCTCCAGTCATTCCTGGGTCTAGTCACTGAGTAGTTAGTAGCCCAGCTTATCTTGACACTGCTGTCCTCGATGGTGAGCACCACCAAGGCTGAAGCGCAGACATCCCCTCTTCGAAATGACTCCCAGGTTATTTAGAGTGAACAGTGTTAGGCAACCGTCTTTGAGCCAAGGTATATTTTTCTTCCGCGGAACAAATACCACCAATCACCACCAATCTAAATATATAAAATGTGAACGTTTTAGGGCCACTGTGGCTTAGTGGGCTAAGGGGCCATACCATAAACTCATGGCTCAAAGGAACACAATGAAAATGTATTTTACAGTCATGTAGCCTAACTCACAAGGCCCCCATATACTATATATTCATGATGTATGTATATTCCAGTCAAGCCCCCCTTTACATAGGTCGTGCCATACTACAGCTCCAGGCCACTTTATTAGAATAGCATGAAAAAGTTATTTATTTCCATAATTCCATCAACAATGTTAAACTGTCATGGATTGTAGATTCATGGCCCAGCTGTTTAACTATTCCAATCATTATTTTTTTTCTTTTTACATATTTTGGCCTTCCAGCTCAAAAAAACCATGAATTGGGGAATTCGCATCATTAGAATATTGTAATAAAATCACAATTTTCTACATCAAAATTCGGTTCACAACAAATCAGTTGAAATTTGGTACTTTCTACATAACATGAAATGTTCAATACTTGGTTAGGACTCTCTCTGTCTTAATCGATGCTATGATGCGTTTAACATTGAAGTCAATGAAACTGTGCATGGCAGCCCAGATAGCCTTGATGCT
>NC_085879.1:36726205-36733705 GCF_034702125.1 Engraulis encrasicolus | reverse complement strand
ACCGATCAGCAGTTGCAGTTTCCTTACGCAACCATCTTCTGCAGGATAGACCTTTGTGACCTTGGCCAGCTTCCACTCTGTTCTTGGGGCAGTGTCATCTTGGACGATCACTATGTCATTGACCTGAGCGTTCCTGCGCTTACGTTGCCATTTCTGACGTGGTTGTAAGTTCAGCAGGTATTCTTTGCACCATCTAGACCAAAACTCGTTGGCTAAGTATTGGACCTTGCGCCACCTCTTCCGAAGGTAGAGGTCTTCTCTTTCAAACTTTCCAGGTGGTGGAAGAATGATCGAGGACTTCATTGTCAGTATATGGTTAGGTGACAGAGGCTGTGGTCCCGTAGGATCATTCAGTAAGTGAGCTGATAATGGTCGACTGTTGATGATCGCCATTACTTCATAGAAGTATGTCCTCAATGATGGAGTATCCAGTCGATTGGAGGACTCATCCAGGATAGACGTCAGCACACTTCTTATTGTCCGAATCTGCCTTTCCCAGGCACCGCCCATGTGGCTTGCTGACGGCGGATTCATGACAAACTCACAGCCTAGTATCTTCAGGCGTTCTTGATCCATCTCCTTCAAGGCCTCTACGAACTCACGCCTGGCACCAACAAAATTGGTGCCTTGATCGCAGCGGAGTTGTCGAACATTGCCACGTATGGCTATGAAGGCACGGAGAGCGATGATGAAAAAGTCTGTGGTCATCTCTTCAAGAAGCTCTATGTGCACTGCACGAGAGCATAAGCACGTAAACAGCAGGCCGTAGCGCTTTGACTCCTTCCGTCCGTCCTTAACGTGGAACGGTCCAAAGCAGTCAATTCCGCAATACGTGAATGGAGGTGTTTCTTCCAGGCGGTCGCGCGGCAAGTCTGCCATTTGCTGATTCTCTGTAGACCTTCTAAATCTTCTGCACTTGATACACTTGTTGATGCAGGATGAGACTGCATTACTGCATCCGAGTATCCAAAATCCATTGGCTCGTAGCTCGTTGACTGTTATGCCACGTCCTTGATGTTGCACTTGTTGATGATAATGCCGTATAAGCAATCTTGTTAAGTGACCTTTGGCAGGTAAAACAGCTGGATGCTTGATGTGATGGTGTAAATCAGCATGCGTCAGCCGACCTCCCACCCTGAGGATTCCCTGTTCGTCAAGGAAAGGGTTCAGGTTGTAGAGCTTACTGGTCTTAATGAGCTCCTTCCCATGTTGGAGAGTTTGGATTTCTTCCGCGAAGGCTTCTCTCTGAACAAGACTAATGATGGTAGCCTCAGCGTCGCTCCTTTCCACCAAACTTGTAGCTTCATTTGTTCTTGAGATTGAACCTTTCAGCTCCTTGGCAAGTCGCAGGAGACGAGCAATGGCCTTGACCAATCTTGTCCAGCAGGAGAACTTAAGGAAGCGATCCAGCAGTGAAGCTTGTGCAGCTGAAACCTTGTGTACAACAACGTTGCGTACTTCAGGGTCTTCTGCTGCTACATCTTCCACCTCAACATTTCCACTGGGAAGTTCTTCACTCCAGAGAAAGTCAGGACCAGAGAACCAGTTGGAGGCAATGAGATCCTTTGCCCGCAGGCCTCTCGATGCATGATCAGCGGGGTTATCTTCTGAGCTCACATGTCTCCACTGATCTGGTCTGGTGCTGTCTTTAATCCGTTGGATGCGATTTGCCACAAACACGTGGAATCGTCTTGCATCGTTGTTCACGTATCCAAGGACGACCTTTGAGTCTGTCCAAAAGACTTCTTGAGCGTCTATTTCTAGCTCCTTTCTTAGCATGTCACTCATGCGTACAGCTACGACTGCTGCCGATAGCTCGAGTCTTGGCACAGTTGTGACTTTAGTGGGGGCCACTCGGGATTTGCCCATCACTAAGGAGCAGTGAATTTGTCCTGTTTCACTGATTACCCGCAGGTAAGTACATTCTCCATACCCCAGGACGCTCGCATCGGAGAAGTAATGGAGTTCGTATCTTTGGACTTGCTTGAACTCTGATGGGAGATAACATCGCTGGATCTTGACGTCTGCCAGGTTCTTCAAGTCCAGGAGCCAGGACTCCCACCGTGGTTTTAGATCGTCAGGCAGCGGATCATCCCATCCGACCTTGTCGCGGCACATCTGTTGAAGTATTTGCTTCCCGATTAGGATAAAGGGAGCGACGAAGCCTAAGGGGTCGAAGATGGAGGCCACAGTCGACAACACTCCTCTTCTAGAAAGTGGGCGTTCGTCCACCACCACTCTGAAGTTGAAGTGGTCTGATGTGACGCACCATTTCACACCTAGCGCTCTCTCCATCTGGGGTTCACCCAGAGCCAGGTCTTGACTTCTTGACGAATCTGCACACTCTTCTTTCGGGAGGGATGCAAGCACCTCTTGGGAATTGGAAACAAACTTGTGGATGCGCAACCTTCCAGAGCTGCAGAGCTGTCTGGCTTCAGCAACCAACTTTATGGCTTCTTCCGGCGTTGAGACACTTATCAGGCCATCGTCGACGTAAAAGTTCTTGTCGATGAAGTGAATTGTTGCTTCACTGAATTGACCTCGTCCTTGTGCAGCGACGTGCTTGAGACCATAGTTCGCACAGCCAGGTGACGAGGCTGCACCGAATAGGTGCACTTTCATTCGGTACACAGATGGCTCTGTCTTGATGTCCCCGTTGTCCCACCACAGGAACCTGAGGTAGTCCTGATCTTCTGCTCTGACCCGAAACTGATGAAACATGCGCTCAATATCGCACATCACAGCTACTGGGCCCTTCCTGAATCGACACAGGACACCTATCAAGGTATTGGTCAACTCTGGTCCGGTGAGTAGATGGTCGTTAAGTGATACTCCTTCGAACTTGGCTGAACAGTCAAACACCACACGGATCTTCCCTGTTTTCTGGTGGTGGTAGACCATCTCCACAGGATATTATGCTGTTCATGAATGCAACATAGTCCTTGTGGTACTGCTTATCCTTCTCGAATCTCTTTTTCAGACATCGGAGACGATGATCTGCACACTTCAGGTTGTTGGGCAGATGTGGTATGTCTTCTTTAAATGGCAATGGCATTTCACGCTGTCCATTCGCTAGTGTCTTTATGCCCTCCTCCATTTTCGTGATGAAGCGAAGGTCATCCTGAGAGAAATGGGCGTCTTCCACGTTTCTCTCACTGAAGTCGGATTCAAGCACTTTCAGCACATCTGTAGGAACGATTACTTCCTTGACTTGTGTTCTGCATATGTACTGAACTTGACTTGCTAGGTCACTCTGTGACTGTAGACTTGGTGTGACTTGTTTCACAATGATTCTGTGACTGCTTCCTATGGCGTCTCCATAGTCAACACAGGGATTGACGCAGCCAACAATGCTCCAGCCAAGGTCAGATCTTACTGCGAACGGCTCGTCATCCTTGCCTGATACAATTTCTCTCGGCAACAGGGCTTGGGAACAGTTGTACCCTATGAGCAGGCCAACGTCGCAGTCTATCAGAGGAGCGATCTCTTCAGCAATGTGCTCTAAGTGAGACCATGCTCTTGCTGTCTTGGGTGTGGGAATGTGACTTAGACTAGCAGGGATGAAGTCTCGCGAATAAGTCACGGGAAGAGGGATTTTCTTGGAGGAGTAAAACCCTCTGACCTGCAACCCAACTAACTTGTGACTTGGGATTACAGTCTGTTTAGACGCTAGTGTGGATAACTTTAATTGCACAGGCTCTGTCTTGCAGGATGAATGTGCTATCGCTCTGGCTGTCCAGCAGAGCTTATACCAGAACTTCAGCATCTGGGTTTCTTGTTGTTGACAGCCAAACTGGCACTATTGTGGAAGCATACATTCCGTTCTCATTGTGCATGACTTGGTTAGACATAGCTGTGCTTGCCACTTCAGTAGTAGCAGCTGTGGACTCTTTAGGCCTTTCCTTTTCCTTTGTCCTTTCATTTTGTCCGTCTTGGACCCTTTCATTCGTCTTAGCACGGTCTTCATGCAAACATGTGGGATGCCTCCCCTTGCACACATTGCAAACACTTTTCTTCTCGCAGCTGTTTGAGCGGTGTCCTGGCCTTAGACATGCAAAACATAACTTCTTTGTCTGCACATACTTGACTCGCTCTTTGACAGGCTTCTCCATCAACTTCCGACATGTCTGAATACCATGGTTTGTCTTCTCACAAAACATGCATCCTTTAGCATCGCCCTTTTGTCCTTCAACATCTGGCCTCTCTTCAGATGCACTTGCTAGCACCTTCACGCCAACATTGCGGACCTTAGACGGCTTTGCTCTTTCAGCATCACCACTCTTCAGAGCATGAAGCGAAGTCATCGGATTACAAGCTATCTTAGCTTCTCTGGACACAAACTCAACAAAGGTGTGGAACTTCGGAAAGTCATGTTTCTCTTCTTCATACTCCATTACCTTTCTGTTCCACCTGGCAGTGAGCCAGTCAGGGAGCTTACTGAGGATCCTTTGATTCTCACTGCAGTCATTTAGGACTTCGAGACTCTTCACGTGACTCATGGCTGCTTCACAGCCTCGCAGGAAGTCTGCGAATTCTCTCAGCTCAACGCTGTCTTTGGGTCCGATCTTATTCCATGAATTTAGCTTGTCGCGGAAAGCTTTAGCGACCACAAAAGAATTGCCGTATCGCTCTTCTAATATCTCCCATGCTGAGTCATAGGCTTTCTCAGTGCCCACCAGGAAATAACTTTCGATCGCCTTCTTTGCAGCTCCTGTGACATACTTGCGGAGGTAGTAAATCTTTTCATTGACAGGAATGTTCTTCCGGCCTATCAGGGTTAGGAATGACATTTTCCAGTCCTTATATCTCATTGGGTCTCCGCTAAACATCGGCGGCTCTGGCACTGGAAGACGGCTTGTATTTATGGACTCTGCTATCGCTTCAGCTAGCATTGTTGTGCTATTATCATGAGAAGTGGAGCGAGCAGCTGGAGACGTAGACCTTGGGACTTCATCACTCGTGGCAAGGGGCCTACTGACAGGCTGTGAAGGCATGCTGTACTTTTGAGGGGCCTTAGCTTTAGATGGAGGCGCTGACAGGTTATGAAGAAGATCTGATATTTCTTCATCTGAGCCTACGTCTTGTTCATAGACTTGTAGCCTTGCCTTAGCAGCATTCATTCTTTTAGTTGCTTCCAAACGCTCTAACTGTCTGCGCTTCTCCTCCAGTAACTTGTGTCTTTCAGCATTTTCTGCTTCTTGCTCCGCATGTCTCTTAGCCTCTTCTGCTTCTTGCTGCGCCCGTCTCCTAGCCTTATCTGCTTTTTGCTGCGCTAGCTGCTTCTTGTTCTCAGCCTCAAGCCTTTCAAGCTCCTGCTCTTGCTCTTCCATTTCTGCTAGAGCCTTCAAGGTAGCTTGGGTAGCAGCAAACTCTGCTTCTGCCTCCTGCTTCCTTGTGGAAGACGTGACTGAGCGTCTCGAAACACGTCCAGAGGCTGGGCGGCTAAACGTGGACACTCGATCTTCTTTACATGAAAACACTGAACCAGTGTCACCCCATGGTGCTTGCAAAGTTGGCACATGCTTCTCTATGTCTTCATCTTGCAGTACATGTAGCCGTTCAATGAGTTGCTTTGATACAGCATCACAGATGTCGACCCGGCGTCTGGTGTCTGCGTCCGGGGCACTGTGTTTGCGAATATCCTCATAGCGTTCCTTCACTTCCAGATCAGCAGTATGAACTTGAAGTTGGTGTTCATGTAGAACTTCTGCTGACTTGTAAGGAGAGTGCCTTTTTAGCCTCTTTGGCAAGTATTTTCCATTTCTCATATGTTTTGTCGAAGGTACGTTGAAGTTTCTTTAATTTTTCATTATGTAGCTCCTGACCCTTTTCAGTAAGTTTTCTTGTCCTCTTGTCTTCAGTAACACCAGTGTCTGCATTCACTTCCGTTTCCTTGGCAGGATTTTCTTCTAAGGGTTCATCATGAACAGACTCCTCTTCTTCTTCATGAGTAACTCCTGGGCCTAGCGTTTCACTTGCAATGTCCTTATCAGCCATTTTGGTATATTAAGAATTAAACTGAGTTTAATAAGTAAACTTGAGGAGCCTAAAACTAATTATCTTGTATTAAATTAACTTAAAAAATTAAAGTAAGTTTCACCTCTTGAAACTATTTTAAATCAGTTAAACTTGTCCTTTAGTGTCCTATTTTTAAAGGCTATTAAGTGCAATTAAAACATAAAAAATATTAATGTCAAGTATTAATAACGTAGTAATACACTAATAACTGTAGGCAAGTAATAAATGAGGTAATAATATTGCAGTTAGATCACACCTACTTGAATGTCAAGTTATAGCTTAGATGCCCTATGTGGCAAGATACACTAGACTTACACTAGGTTTATGTCAGATAAATATTAAATGAGAGCACCCTTTAAACTTAGAATCACTGAAAATAGGCAAATACCAGTACTCCTTTAAACTAAAATACTTCTCAAAATTCCTTAGTGGTGCTTAACACTTAACCTGTAAACATTCAACTATCAAAGGCAACAAAAATGTAGAATAATCAGAAAAGTTATCACATTAAACACAAGTTACACTTCAAACATTCAAGCAATGAAATATGCAAGTCCTTCACTTATCCTTATGACGAGTGCAAACAGTCCGACTGAATCTTCAAACTCAAAAAGTCCTTTTAGCAGTTGTAGAGGCTACTCCACGTCTTCACATTTAACTTGCTTCAAACGTGCTTCACGTTGGCATTACCCCACGACTGTCTTTGGTTACCGGTAGGTTGCAAACTGTCCTTTGACGAGTGGCTCCTCCGAAACCTCGAACATTACAGCTCCGACGACGAGAGACGAGGCGCTCGTGCAGGCTCCTTGCTGACTGCTGGTCACGCTCTCCCCTCGTGCCGCGGTGGCTGAGTTCTCACTGTAATTCCCTCTCAAGTCGAAAATGACGAAACCAAGTCGCTCTTAAAGTTACGGGCTTTAATCACACAAAGGTCTTGATAGTGTGCCGTGATGCCACGGATGCCGTGAGAACTGTTAGACATACAGACAGAAAAGCAAAATAAAATACATTATCTCCGTGTAAAGACATCAAAGGAAACAACGCGACCATACAAGCATGACTCAACAGAAATTCACCACGTTACATCTCTTCAGGGGTGTAGGCAGAAATAATAAAACAGGTGGGCCCAGAAAAAATCGGACAGGCCCAACTCAAAAGCGTATAGGTAGATATTATAATATCGTGCTCAAAAATGATACTTTGAAATTGAAAAATCATAGAAATCACAGAAGATGAACCAGACTTTTGACAAAATGATTAATTATCGCTCAGTGCTATGCCATTAATTATATTCAATGAGGCAACAGTTGACTTTCATGTGTGAATGGGGTGGGCTTGGATGTCAAGTGGGTGGGCCCAGGCCCACCCAGGCCCACCCCTGGCTACGCCTATGCATCTCTTCACAGTCAAAACGAACATTACAGTTACAAAACACAAAAATATACCTCATTGGCCGCTTTCCCTTGAGAGACAATTAGGTTA
>NC_085879.1:36716205-36718705 GCF_034702125.1 Engraulis encrasicolus | reverse complement strand
CAGGCACACGCACGCACGCGCACACATGCACACACATGAGCACACACACACACACACACACACACACACACACACACACACGCACACGCACACACGCACACAGTAAACTATTTAAGTTCATGTCGGTTTAACTTTTACTGGATACAGCATTTAAATGGAGGGTTTTAAATGCATTGGATGTATGGGATGGTTGGCTTTATGGTTTTATGGGTTATGGGTGAGATGAGCATCTTTATCATGGTGATCAGTGTTGCCAGATTGGGTGGTTTCCCTCCAAATTGGGCTGTCTAGGATGTATATCTGTGGGTAAAACAGGGCATTGGGCGGGTTTGTCAGCAGATTTACGGCCATAGAAGTCAATAGAATTTGGTTCAAATTGGGCGGGATTTGGTGCCCCCAAGCGGTTTTTGGGCACTTCTTAGGCTTGAAATCATTCGCCGCATCTGGCAACCCTGATGGTGAGTTTCTATTCAAGCAGTCACAGGACCAGAAATGATGTGACATGACATGGGCCTCCGAAACATGTCGGTTATGTTAAATCTCTTTAATCGAGTCATTCAGGGAAAGAATAGCAACATACAACATAATACATCTTTCTCAACGGCGGTTAGGTAGAGCCTTTAGGGTTCTTTATTCGTGTCATTCAGGGAAAGATTAGCAACATACGCACATTATAACATACATTGGCATAACGCAGAGGGCAAAAACTATTCAAGCAGTCAGATGACATGACATGAAGCATGAAGGTCATGTTAAGTCTCTTCAATCGAGTCATTGAGGGAAAGATGAACAACAAACAACATTATACATACAGCAATCTTGGCATTGCGTACAGGGCAACCCATACTGTAGAATAGTGTCACTCAGGCAAAGATTAGCAACATTATACACATACAATGGCATGACGCACAGGGCAAACACTATTCAAGCACTCATATGTCACTTGGCATTAGATGGCACTCTGAAGCATGGAGGTTATGTTGAGTTTGTTTAATCGAGTCATTCAGGGAAAGATTAGCAACATACAACATTTGACATAATTGGCATAACGTACAGGTTAACCACCTACACTGTAGGATAGTGTTTGTCATTGGGGGCTCTACAGCGTAGGGTTCTTTCTTCGTGTCATTCAGGGAAAGATTAGCAACAGACATTATATCATAAATTGATATAATAATATACATAATTTCCCCATCATTTTCATTTTCCTCATCATTTCCTTTTATTATTTTTATAATTAGTTTTATTATTTATTTTATTTTTTGTTTTACAGTGTTTTGACAACATGAGTATGGTGATGCTGCACTTTAAACAATAAATATTATCATTATTATTATTACTGCCACAATGTACAGGACAGAGACTATTCAAGCACTCACATGCCATTAGATGACATTACATGGGGCTTCGAAGCCCTGCCGTGGCCAACTGGTAGGGCACTCGCCTGCCATGCGGCTTTCCCGGGTGTGATTCCCGGCCCGGGTCCTTTACTGACCCCACCCCATCTGTCTCCCAATTCACTTCCTGTCCACCTCTCACACTGTCCTATCAAAAATAAAGTCGAAAAAGAGAAAAAAGATACATGGAGCTCTGAAGCAGTTCGTTTTATTACATTTGTTTACTTTGTTTGTATTACAAATCATTCTGGAAAAGATTAGCAACACATACGACATTATACTGTGTGAGATGTGCCATTCTCCCAAGCAAACGTCAAAGCCAGACTCCTCCATCTGCTTGCCAGATGGAAAAGAGTGATTCATCACAGGAAATGCATCCCCACTGCTCTTGAGTTTACACCACTGCATCCAGCACTTTGCTTTGCACATGATGATGTATGGCTGGAATGGATGCAGCTGCTCCACCATGAAAACCCATTCCATGAAGCTGTCTGAGTACTGTACTTTGGCTAATGTGAAGGTCACAAGAAGTTTGGAGCCCTGTAGCAATTTACTATGCAGAAAGTGAAAGTGAAAGCCCAACTGGGAAACTCAAACTCCCATTGTCATTGTGAAACAGCACTCCACAGCACACAAGTGTTCAATGCACACAATGAAATTTAATTTATGCCTCAACCGTGCAAGGGGGCAGCCCCCAATGGCGCATCAAGGGAGCACTGCGGCGGGACGGTACCATGCTCAGGGAGGTACCTCAGTCATGGAGGAGGATGGGGGAGAGCACTGGTTAATTACTCCCCCCAACAACCTGGCGAGTTGGGAGTCGAACCAGCAACCTTTGGGATATAATTCTGATGCCCTAACCGCTAACCCATGACTGCCCTCAGTGACCACTTATTACAATGCTCCTCAGCATCCACTGACCTCTCTCTCCATCAGTTTGCGTGGCCTACAACTTCGTGGCTGCGTAGCTTTTGTTCCCAAACTTTAAATGGGCTAAAATTGTGCATGCAGATTAGTGAGAAAATCCTTTGGGATAAAAGCATGAAGTTTGGCTGAAATGCTCTATTAGGGCCACTCTCAGGGCCTCTTAGAAAAAAGGCCCT
>NC_085879.1:36708705-36711205 GCF_034702125.1 Engraulis encrasicolus | reverse complement strand
AGAAGTAGCATCATCATATTAATATAATGGCTGAAAGAACAGGAGAAAGGTAAAACTCAATTATTTCACGAAAGGAAAAGTGTTAAAAGAGTATATTTCCAGAAACGCAGTGTCGCTTCAAACCAGCAACAAAAACAACAACAACAAAAACAAAATAAAACGATAATATTGAGTTTTGGTACTATAGTTCACAATTTTCTATTTGGCAACACTGTCTGGAACCCCACTATTGGCATGTGTGAGGTTTTAGCTTACTTCGCAGCTACAACTTTGTGGCTTATTGGGGGGCGGTTTAGTTTAATGAGATCTGAGATTAGGGTTGCAAGATGCAGATTTATGTCGCCTACATCAAGAGATTTGTTTTCATAGTACATTATCGTTACCAGTAGGACTCCACTTTGGAGGTGGGGTCTATGTAGAATATTAATGACAGCTCATTAATGTTTACGACTGCTGTCATTACGTGTTTTTTCTTTATTCCGGCTATGTCTACACCCACCCCCCAAAAGATGCCATGACAACGACAACCAGAGACAAACATAAACATGAAATGTTTTGAACATGAACGGAGCATTGTTGAAATTTAAGATATGTGTCCTGTGCATAAATCCTGGTTGTCAATGAAGTGCCGTTGATGTCTTTAACATGTGCTGTCATGTCATGTCACATCATGTCATGGAACCGGTTCATGTCCGTGTTATGTTAACACCTTAAAATAGAGCATTATTGATGACCCTGTCCAGCTGGGAGACAGAAACACACTTAAAGAGTCGATTTAACACCTTCTGAGTGTATGTAAACACCTTACAATAGAGTGTTATTGATGATGTCATCGATAACACTCATCAATAAATCCCTGCAGGGACAGGACAGAAGTAGCCAGGCCGTGCCCTCCTAGTGACGCAACAGCTTCAGCGTTGCTACCAGTCAGGTCAGGAGTCAATTCAAGTACTTTCTGAGTTCCTGCAAATACGGGAAATACTCCCACTTTATTGGGAAGCAAACAATCATTAGCAAACCAAGGGAGGCCATTTGGGAAATGCTGTTAGGGAAATGTTAATTGTTATGCTCTTGGTCAGACCAAGTCTCAAAGAGATTTGAAAGTCGATGATAATCAGACTAGGACAGAAGGCCATTTATTGTTATATCAACAATAACCCGCTATGACGTCAGCCCGACAACTGATGGGCCAAACCATTCATTTTTAATTACTTCATAATTCACGAATGGTGTAATTACGCTTTTTTGGGGAGGGTTTAGTCGTCCAATAGACGGCCAGTGAATAAGCAAATTCGCACTGAGGTGAATAACAACATATGTCATGAACGTCAACTGTCAGCAATTGGTCCTCTCATTTCAAACCAGAGCTGAGCTCACTCCTCCCAACCAACCGCTCCAGGGCATCAAGGATCCAGACCAAAAATGAATTACGAAGTAATTAATGTGGTCTGGTAAAACCAGACTATGACATGGCCCCTGTTATAAATTTGTAGTCACCAGGATGGCAATGACCAAGTTGTAATGTATTACTAAAGGCCCTGTGTCACATCATAGCAGTGTAGCAGAGTGGTAGTTCAGAACTTCTTTCAGTGACGATTACAGCGTTCAACTGGTGGAACGGAGTGCATTGTAGGGCTACAGGCCTTATTGGCAATGGTCAAGAATCTTGGCCTACACGCCCAACAAATGTTTGATTTGGCTTAACCCATGTCTTATAAGTTTGTCATACAGACAGGTAGAAATGTAATGAAGGCTAACGTGATGTGAACCTTACCCTATAGAGCAGTGGTTCCCAACCTATGGGTCGGGACCCAACCTATGGGTCGCCAAAGATCCACAGGGGGTCGCGAAGCCCCCTTGATTGTAAGGGGTTTAATTTTAATACCATATATAGCCTATGTTGAATAAATGACAAAGCATTTAAACTAATATGCATCGAAGCAACAAAATGTAAGAGATACATTTAACAGTTATTCAATATTTGACTGAAGACAAAGTGAGGAATAAAATGATAACTAATGAGTTTTCACAGGAAACGGAGTATCGGCCGCTCACGCGATTGGGTCACCAAAGTTTACAATTGTAAAAATATGGGTCCCTGAAGAAAAAGGTTGGGAAACACTGCTATAGAGGTACCAGATTCCCAGTTGGGTAAGGATAGGGACACATACAGGCGAAACGAGTGAAGCGAAGAGAGACAAAATTCTTTGTTCCATTCTGACAGCTCAACCAACAAGTAGGTTGTTGTGGTGAATCAAATGGAATGAAATAGTTATGTTGTTTATTCAATTGGCCTAATAACATAATATTGCATAATATTTAACTTGGTCGAATAATTTCGCTTCGCTCCTGTTCGCTTGCCTTCGCCTCCCTCATGGGAATGAATGGTGAACTTGGCTTCGCTTGGCCAAATTCGCGTCTATGTGTCCCTAGCGTAATCCAGTCGGATTGTGAGATGGATTGTCATAGTGAGATCATAGTGAGACTCCCAGTGTTTATT
>NC_085879.1:36698705-36706205 GCF_034702125.1 Engraulis encrasicolus | reverse complement strand
ATGTGGTCCGTCATGGATAAAGGTGTAGGGAAGGGTAAGGGTGGGATTCGAACCGGCAACCCTCTGATCTTAGGACCACCTCCCCTAAAGGCCATAGTGTATTTTTTTCTAGATTTAAGGTTTGTCAGCGAAGTAATGTAATGTAATGTAATGTAAATGGGGCTGGGTTACCTGTAAGGGAGGTCTATGTTGTGTTATACAGTATTTTACAGTAATTGGGGTATGGGGTTCTTGCATCCAGTAGAGCTCAGAATGGAGGGCTGATGTAATGGTGGAGTGCAGCACAGTGACACTACCCCCCCCTTCTCTTTTGACACACACACAAACACGCACACGCACACGCATGCATGCACGCAAACACGTGCACACACACACACACACACACACACACACACACACACACACACACACACACACACACACACACACACACAGACTTTCTCTTTTGCCATGTTAATTCAACACTTAACCCTATCCAGACCGGGCTTTTATGGCTTACCTGGGACCAGGGGGGGAGGGGGGGGGCTCTTTTGACCCCCCCCCCCTCATAACTTTGGAACCGAATGGCGTATGACCACCAAACTTGGAGGGGACGATCTTCAGCCAAAGATCTATGAATGAAATCAGTTGGGTGTCATTATTGGATCATAATTGGTCATTATGACGTCATTTCCTGATTTTATTGCCCAAAATGTCACCTTAATGTATTTTCCATCTAACTTGGGTAATGCATATGAATTTTGGTTATTATGTGCATCAGACCACTTCAAATGTTCACAAGGGTGTCTGATGCTAATGGAAATGTAAAAAAAAATATGAAAAGTGATGATGCTGAGACTTCAGTGATTTTTGGGCAGGTGTACCCGTCAGAAAACCGTTGCCATGGCAACAACAAAAATGATAGACCTAATCTTTTGGTATCACATTGCAGTGTTTCCCCCAGAAAATTGGTTAGTCAAGGTGGTGAGGCTTCGAGTCTGTCCCTGGGGGGGGGGGGGGTCACGCGGGGGGAGGTGTTGGCGGGGTTTGATGTCACGCACGGCACGAATACTGTTTCGGGGGTTTGGGGGGGGGGGGTTTGAATAATAACAAAGCTGTGTAGAACTGGAAAATATGTATTTATTGACCTGCCATATCAAAACTATTTACAGAAGCTGAAAAGAAAAATGTAACAAAAAGTGCAGTGCAGGTTGTTTACATTAACGAAAAAGAGAAACCAAATGGAGTGCAAAATTGACTGGCTACCTATGACTACCTATGGCACATTTTGCAAGTCTTGTCCTTGCAGGCCATCCTTCTCGGTTTTTCAAAAAAGAGTTCCAGTGCCCTGTTGTAATTAAACTGCCCTACTGGTGGCCCATTTACTTGGGTTGCTGCTGACGTCATAGTGCTGCCCCCTGGTGGTGATCTACCGCTGCTGGTGGACAACCTGGGCTTGGAGCCATTGAAACCCATTCAAAACTTCATTTTTTCGATCTGACACAGAATATTTTTAATTATACCTAAAGACACACCATTGGACTTGTTTAAAAGCTGAGAACCTCAGCTTTCCATAACTGAAAGCGGTATTTTCCTAGCATCTACCAATCCGAAGGTAGCCCACTTTAAGTGCGGAATTACTTTTCTAAAGATAGCGTTTTGTTTCCTTGGAAACGGACGCGGTTTATGTGTTACGCATACGCTATTTGACTCGGTTTTGCACTATTATGGATGAATTTCTAATCTTGACATGTTAATGGACAATCTATGCGAATTTCATAATGTGTTTTTTATGTGATATGGGAGTAAATGTGTTTACATCCCGTCTGGGATTTGTTAAACTAGCTGGCCCGCTAGTTAGCTAGCAAGTGCTAGGTCTCTACACTACATCATGTCAAAAGTGGAAAGATTTGCCGACACTCAAGGCTGTGGATATAATGAACTGGTTCTGTGAATGTTCTCAGAATGTTTTGCTTTGACAAATTGCTGATATTATAGCATTACATCCAAATCCTGGTGTTTCTTTGTTTATGCTTGGGCCATTGAGACAGATCGATTCTAATATCTATTACCAGAGAGAGTTTATTTCTGCTATTACTTACTTGCTAGCTAACTAGCGAACTAGCTAACAAATCCCAGACGGGCGTACTGTTAACACATTTTACTCCCATGTTACATAAAAACGCATTTTGAAACTCGCACAGATTGTCCATTAGAATGTCAAGATTAGAAATTCATCCATAATAATGCAAACCCGAGTCAAATAGCGTATGCGTAACACATAAACCGCGTCCGTTTCCAAGGAAACAAAACTTTAGAAAAGTAATTCTGCACTTAAAGTAGGCTACCTTCGGATTGGTAGATGCTAGGAAAATACCGTTTTCAGGTATGGAAAGCTGAGGTTCTCAGCTTTTAAACAAGACCCATGGTGTGTCTTAAGGTCTAATTAAAAATATTCTGTCGAACATCGAACAAATGTACTTTTGAATGGGTTTCAATGGCTCCAAGCCAGGATTTACTGTCAATGGTTGTCCACCATTTCAAATTCGCGCGCTCCAGTGAAGGGGCATTCTGACGTAACTGCAACCCAAGAATTGAAAATTAAAATTGTTTCAAAATATGGCCTCGAGGATGGACACACATGGCGTAGTAATAAATCCGACCACTAGGTGTCACAATTTAGTCCAACCGATGTTGTCCTAGTGCCTGCGCTTGAACATGCATTACAACTTTTTTTTTTTACAATTTTTTTTTTTTTTTTTTTTTTTGCCCTCGGTGGCATTTTTTTTTTTTTTTTTTTTTTTTTTTTTTTAGGGAACGTAGCCAAGGCGGGGGTGGGGTTTAGTCAAGGCGGCCGCCTTGATAAGAAAGCGCTGGGGGAAAGCCTGGATTGTAGCCAACTTCATTGTAGAAAAAGTAACAAAGTTTTGTAGTCATAGCTAAAGTAATTCAGGAGTTATATGACATCAAAGTTGGTGCGGGCACTTTTACCCCCCAGTCTGGATAGGGTTAAGAGAGCTTTGGCAATTTATTTTCTTCCACACTATATTTGGTTCTATATACCTATAGTGAGTGCTGAATTAAGACTGCAAGGTATTCACATGCAAATTCATTTCCTGTGTCGTAATGAAGGGCTCTGGGTTCAGGATGTGGATGCTCTGTACAGTACTGTAGCCTATATGCTGACGCTGCACAGGCAGGGATGATGCAATGCTGAAATGATGCACACAAGTCCTGCAGTCAGTGGAGCTGGGGCATCAGCAGTATGGTATAAATGCATTTTTATTCTATCTATCTATCTATCTATCTATCTATCTATCTATCTATCTATCTATCTATCTATCTATCTATCTGTCTGTCTGTCTGTCTGTCTGTCTGTCTGTCTGTCTGTCTGTCTGTCTATCAGAAATTGATTGAAAAATCGATTGTGTTCAGGGGCAGCAGTGTCAGAAGCTGATGGGTGCAGTAGCAGGTGGATTCAACATTGGATATCACAGTAACTAGCGGCTCCGGCAAAAATAGAGCTCAACCAACAGCTGATGCCGACAGGCCAGCCATCGCCGCCGATGGGCAGGGTTGCATTTCTCGAAACCATAGTTGCTAACTACGCTAGCTACTTTGTTGTTAGCAATGCAAACACCTTACAGTTTTTCTCAATTGGTTTTGTACATTTCTCACATCAGAATAATGATTCTCAAAAGTACTCTACTCTACTCTACTCTACTCTACTCTACTCTACTCTACTCTACTAATTTCCCATTGACAAATACCCAAGTTAATAAGTGAAAAAGTTGCTACGTGGCTAACAAATGCGCTTTTGGGAAACGCACCCCAGAGTTGTATTGCAAACAATGCAATCACATGTGGGCAGAGCAAGTGTCTCTTACACATTCAGGGAGTTGTGCGTTGCTGTATGGCCTGAAATCTGGAATAATAACTGCTGCTCTGGGTCGACTGCAGGTACTGATGACAAACTGCAAGTATTGGCAGAGGACGCGCTCAACTTCTTGGAAAAACGAAAGTCTTTGGGTGCGAGACAAAAAGCGTCAACTTAAGGAAGAAAAATCTGCACTAACAAACTGCGTCTCATTATTTATTTATATTACCACCATGTCCAAAAAGCAAACGCGTACGTACCACGCACTGATGAAGGCTTGTTAGCCGAAACGCGTTTGCTTTTTGGACATGGTGGTAATATAAATAAATAATGACAAACTGGACATATTATAACACGTGCACACAGGGACGCCCCCTGGTGGGGGACAAAGGGGCCTGCTGTCCCGGGCCCAGGGAGAGTGTGTGTGTGTGTGTGTGGTTGGTTGTGTGTAATGAGTGAGGGGGGCCTTTCAGATGACTTTTTCCTGGGCAGAAATGAGCAAAGCTGTCATTGGGCCTGCATGCGCACGGACGCATGCAGACGCACGCGCACACACACACACACACGCACGCACGCACGCACGCACAGACGCACGCACACACACACACACACACACACACACACACACACACACACACACACACACACACACACACACACACACACACACACACGCACACACACACACACACGTTCTTTTGAGATATGTCTAAACTAACCTGAGGTTGTTCACGATCTCTCACTCTTACTCCTTCTCGCTATCATTAGTTTCAGTTAGCTGTGTGACGTGTGATAGCGAAGTTACTTGACAGTGTAGCCCACAGCACTGACTGCACTCTGCCATGATTCATCATAATCCGTACATGCATTAGCATAAATCTCTCTTGCTATCTGTGACTCCATGTATTTCTATGGTACATAGCAGTGGCGGCTGGTAGTCTGTCAAACAGGGGAGGCTGTTCAATTACAATATGTCCAGAACGCAAAAAAAAAGGGGGGGGGGGGTCAATTTTGACACACATCTTACATTGGTCCTGAGCCACATATGGCCTCACACACACTAAAGGACTCTTGTTGAAACAAATTTGTTAATCATTAATCATTATCCCCCTTGTAGCCTATTCATAGGGAAATGTTTTTTTTTTTAAATTATTATTATTATTATTATCATTAGGCCTACCTCCGCCACATAATGATGTGATTGAGTTTGCCTTCGTTGTCTTGGTTCATTGCTGGGTGCACGGCTTAACTTACCACTAGAGGTCGCAAAATCTTTAATTATTTACCAGACATTGCCAACACAGTAGGAAACAAGGACTCGCCACTCACGGGACTTTGCAGTTAACCAGTTGATCACACACCACGAAAGCGCAAAAGAAATGGTTGTTCTTCCCTACCTTTTTCACCAAGTCAATATTAGGCAGTGCTCTGCTCTGCTCCTTGATATTCATTTTCTCCTCATAAGGACGACTGGAATTCGCCAGAATTTAATCCACAATGCTTGGCATTTTGCATAGCTCTTTAGCTTTCTTGCAAGCTAGCCCTAACGAAAGTAGGCAACCTCAACTTTTGAATTGGGAGATTAAAAAGGATAAGGACGTGCCACTATTAAGACTTTATTCGCAACACTAGGTTTACAAGAATAGGTACACAAAACTGGAGTACACCGCAATGAATAGCTTCCTCACTGGTTACCACGACGAAACTCAGACAGGTCTGTGACGAAAAACTTCTCAGTCAAATTAATAACATATCCGCATTTCAACTACTGTAGTGTAGCCTACTGACACAGGGTTCACCCAATCACAAGTCGGAGCTCCAGTCTCCGGTCCCTCCCCTCCCCTCTCTCTTCTCCATTCACTCCCAGTGAGGCTCAGTCTCAAAATCAAAAAAATTTCACGGCAATAGCCAATGACCGTTTAGCATTTTGCCATTGAAAAAGCGTACATTCCCACATGCCATTGAAGTCCATTGAGACTCAACTCGCTTGCGTTGTCATGAGCGGAAAAAAAACTTTACATACTCTCCGTGATTTTGGACAGGAGGCGGCGCCTCCCTTGTACTCAAAGAGGAATCGCCTCTGGTACATAGCTAGCTATCGCTAGCCTTGGATAAGACACACCGGGCAGGAATGGTGTCAGAACTGGTGATAGGTATGGATGGGTTGCCCCTAAAAACACACACCAAACACCAACCCCTACACACACACACACACACACACACACACACACACACACACACACACACACACACACACACACACACACACACACACACACACACACACACACACCAACGCACATACACACGCACACATACACACAAAGGTATGGAGGGTTACTTCTGGCCCGCTTTTCACATGAGTACCATTTTGTTCACCCTACACACATACACACACAGGCACACAAAAGCGTGCGGGCGCACACACACACACACACACACGCGCACACTCACACACACACGCACACAAAAGCGTGCGGGCACACGCACACACACACACACACACACGCGCACACTCACACAGAGACATGAGTACCATTCTTCCAGTGCTTTCTCGGCATCAGAAATAGAGCCCAGCTAATCCCTCTCCACCACTACCTGTCGTGCGGAGCCAGGGCTGCCCAGAGAGATGGAGGGATAGAGAGAGAGAGAGAGAGAGAGAGAGAGAGAGAGAGAGAGAGAGAGAGAGAGAGAGAATGATTGATTGATACAGACAGAGAGGAGGAGCAGGAAAGAGAGAATGGTGGAGAAAGAGAGAGATGGATGGAGAGAGAGATGGAGGTGAGAGAGAGGAAGAAAAGCAATGGGGGAGAGGATGGGGAGAGATATGAAGACAGAGAGGGGGAGAGAGGGAATGGAGAGCAAGAGGGGGGACGTGAGGGAGGGAGAGAGACAAGTGGAAAAAGGCATGTAAAGGGAGAGAGGAAACAGAGAGAGACAGACAGACAGACAGACAGGCAGAGGGAGAAAGAGGGGAGAGAGAGAGAAAAGGGCAGAGGGAGAGAGAAGGGACGTATAAGGTGGGTATATAGAGAGAGAGAAAGAGAGGGTGAGAGAGAGAGAGAAAGAGAGGGGAGAGAGAGAGAGAGAGAGAGAGAGAGAGAGAGAGAGAGAGAGAGAGAGAGCGGCAGGGAGGCAGAGAGAGTGCTTTGTTTTGGCCAGACACACATGGCGGCTAAATTTATGTGGCTATCCACACTTGCCAGCATGAAGTGGGGCTGGTACTCAGAAGAGTGTGTGTGTGTGTGTGTGTGTGTGTGTGTGTGTGTGTGTGTGTGTGTGTGTGTGTGTGTGTGTGTGTGTGTGTGTGTGTGTGTGTGTGTGTGTGTGTGTGTGTGTGTGTGTGGTGTGTGTGTGTGTGAGAGAGAAAGTCTCAGTGTGAGTGTGGCTGTGTGTGCCTGATCGTGTGTGTGTGTGTGTGTGTGCGCGCGTGTGTGCGTGCGTGTGTGTGTGTGTGTGCATGCGCGTGTGTAAGAATAAGTGATGAACTAAGAAGTGACCCTTCTGGTATGTTCTGCAAGAACAAAGGAAGTGGAGAGACCTGCTAGTGTTCTCAGAACATACACACACACACACACACACACACACACACACACACACACACACACACACACACACACACACACACACACACACACACACAC
>NC_085879.1:36683705-36693705 GCF_034702125.1 Engraulis encrasicolus | reverse complement strand
CCTAGCACTGAATAGAAAAGTCCTTAGGTCTGCTTAGGTCTGCCTAGAGGGGGATTTCCCCCCCCCTTGCAATAATAGAACCCGGAAACAATGGGCCAATGGAACCTCTCTCTATACTCTCTCTGGCGGAGGTGCCCAGTCTGCCATGACTAGACCAGAGGACAGGACAGGAGGTACCTATGCAATGAGGAGTGCAAATGAAGTGGAGAGGAGACCTAGTCCACAATGAGTTGAGCAGAGGAAAGGAGAGGAGCTAGTCTGGCCAATCGGTTAAGGTCAAAATGAAGTCATGACAATAAAAGATCAAAGATGACAGCACATTTAGACCACTTAGCTGCAAAGAGAGCAAAGCACTGTAAACAACCAGTCATCCAGCCAGCCAATCAGGTTGAGGGCCCAGCTGTGACCCATATGTCCTTCAGCCCCACCACCATGACGGCGATTTGCCCACTGCTTGCAAAAGACTTCATTTATTGAGGATGGCAGCGTTTCGTTCATAGATCTTCCTCAGTCTTCTGACGTTTCCTCTGAAGGACCTTCCACTAAAACAGAGAAGAGGACAGTAGTGGACCTAACCAGCCAATCAAAGTCAATCATCTGATGGCTGGAATGAAGCCATCAAATCATGCGAACCCTAGGACCGTCACCTTTCCACCACGATGAGGGCACATTTCCTGGTGTCCGGCCAATTAGATGATGAATGAAGCCAGCCCATCCTCTGAAGGCCCATGGAGCCAGCCTATCATTTTGAAGGCCAGGGAGCAGTCAGCGAATCCTGTGACACCTGACCTTCACCCCGCACCCATGTGGGCACACTTCCTGGTGTGCGGCCAATCGGTTTAGGGCCAAATTGAAGCCAGCCAATCATCTCAGGATGAAATCTGAGCCATCCAATTGTTTTAGAGACGAAAAACAAAGCCAACAAATCTCATTGACCTCTATGACCTTCACCCGTTACCACGAGGGCGTATTTCCTGGTGTGTGGCCCTGGCTCAGGCTCAGAACCGCCATGCCTTGGTGAGTGACAGCAGATAAAGCCTGTCGGCATGGCGATGCGATACACCGACGTAAACAATGGCGCACATTCTCTCCAGCGGACGGTTGAGTGAGGAGATAAAGAGAGAGAGAGAGAGAGAGAGAGAGAGAGAGAGAGAGAGAGAGAGAGAGAGAGAGAGAGAGAGAGAGAGACGTCTTGCTAGTTGGCTAGTTGTGATGTGTGTGTTTGTGCTTATCTGCGCATAACAGGAGTGTTTGTGTGTTTGTGTTTGTGTAATTGTGTGTGTGAAGGCCATTGCTGCTGCTGAATTTTCATTAGGCCATTCCGGGTCCTCTCTCTCCTCTTAAGTGAGTCCAGGAGGACTGTTGACGGATTCATGAGTTTTATAAGTTACGTGTGGTGTACATACAGGGCAGGGCTCACATCCCAGCCAGAGCCGTAGATAGAACAGAGTTACATTATTTTTTGATCTCTGTTCACATGATTTTACGTGGTTTTACGCTAGCCTCGGAGGTTCCAGCTATACCCATCTCTGCCATAGGATTGTGTTAGCATGGCTAGGTTACGTGTACTAATTCTACAAATTTGGCCGTGCTGCTTTTGTGCTGACACAAGTTACCATTTTAGGTCAAGTAATTACACAGTCCGTTGAAATTGTGTGCTTTGAAATGCGCAAAAACGGTTTGTTTTATCAATTCTTCTCAGAGTCCCCAAATGATATTCTATGGAAACGAACACTACCTCTGGAACGTTGTGAAAGCTGTGCAAAACTGAGTGGGTCTGAATTGGCCATATTTAACCATATATGGTCAGTTTCGCCGCCAGTTTTGTCGGGACCCTATGGTAATATTACATTACATTACATTACATTGCATTTGGCAGACGCTTTATTAGCAAAGCGACTTACAAACGAGGACATAATCATAGCCAACATCACTAGCAGATACAAAGTGCACGGGAAATATACAGAACAATAAGTGCAGATGCAAAGAAGGGTTAGTTCGTTTAAAAATAAAAATAAAAGGAAAGTAGAGTACACACACCTATACACATCATGTCAAGAGTCTGGCCTGGGGTTAGGGCAGCTCAAGCATAGTGCAGTAGTCACAAAAGAGGAGAGTCTTTACTTGCTTCTTGAAGAGAGATGTGCTTAGTCTTGCTGCCTCTGGGAGACCGTTCCACCAGTAGTACCTAGTACCTAGAGCGAGCAGGTAGCAGAGCCAGATGGCTTGTGCTAGAGGAGCACAGTTGTCTTTCAGCAACATAAGGCGTTAGTAAGTCCTTCATATAAACTGGGGCCATTCCTGCGATGGTTTTGTAGGCAAGGGGTCAAGGCCTTATGCTTAATCAAGGTGGCTATCGGTAGCCAGTGCAACTCAATGAATAGAGGAGTAACATGGGTCCTTTTGGGTTGATTGAATACCAAATGTGCTGCCGCATTCTGGACCATCTGCATTGGTTTTAGTGCACAAGCATGTAGACCTGCAAGGAGTGAGTTGCAGTAGTCAACAACACGGGACAGGACCGTGGCCTGAAACAGTCGTTGTGTAGAATATTGGGTCAGCACCCAATTTTCCAGGGGTCTGCTCGTTTTTCCGACGCCCCATTGGTCCGATGCGTCAATGTTCCGAACATTTCCCATTGATCCTACAGCACTTAGTCTCAGATAACTTTTTACCAATTAAATGAAACCCTTTGTCCCGACAGTCCAATGTTCCGACCAAAAGCTGCTTTAGATCACCGTCATCTCTGAAGCCTGCGCAGTGGTCATGCAGCTGTCTGTGACAGGTTAGGTTTAGGGAAAGTTTTGGTCAAGGCACAAATTTAAAACTCAGAAACATTGCAATAGCCTACTGACAGGTTAGGGTTAGGAATGGTTTTGGGTAGGGCACAATTGTAAAACTTGGCAACATTGCATTAATGACCGGTTATGTTTAGGGGTGGTTTTGGTAAGGGCACAGCAAGACCGACTCAGACTCGTCGCAGGGCATGCAGCTGAAGTCTACTTGGCACCGGGAAAAGCAGGACATACGACCTGGGATGATGACCAACCCCAAACAGCCATTGGTCAGAACATTGAGCTGTCGGAGCAAAGGGTTTAATTTAATTATTTCGAGTTAGTGGGCTGTAGGATCAATGGGAAATTTTCGGAATATTGACGCATCGGACTAAAGAGACGTCGGAACAATGACATGCTACCATTTTCCACATGTTGGACATTTGGAATCAACAGGTCCGGGTGACTGTGGAGAAGGTGTGAGTCGTAGACAATTTCCCTTGCCATGACACACTGAAGGTGCGTCCAGATAGGTAGGAGTTCCACCAAGAGTGGACAACACCAGTGATTTCCATGGTTGTGAGTATCTTCAGGAGTATCTTGTGGTTGACTGTGTCAAAGGCTGCAGACAGGTCTAGTAGGATGAGTCCTTCCATTCTCGCAGTCCTTAGAGCTTCAGCTACTGAGAGTAAGGCCGTTTCAGTTGAGTGTCCACTTCTGAAACCAGATTGTTTTGGGTCCAGTAGTCCGTTCTGGTTTAGGAAGTTGGTAACCTGTGGAGGGAGAGTGGGGAGTTCATGATGGATGTGATCACTGGGACCACTGTTTGGGCAATGTCTTGAAGGAAGTTTGTAGGCACTGGGTCCAGTAGGCAGGTAGTGGGACGGCTTGCTGTGGTGAGTTTGTAAACATCCTCTTCAGAGAGTAGAGTGAATTCATGTAGTGCTGCAGTAGTCTGCATGGTTGCCACAGTAACTCTTTTCACAGTAACACAGTGACTGTTTTCTATCTATAATTAGGTACAGTGTAACACACTATGCACATGCACTGTACATTAGCGAACATAATGTTACATGTTGACGAATGTACAGTAGATGCACAAAAGAAAGGCACTGAAACAAAATGTCACCATTTTTTATTATTGCATTCATTCTCTAACTTTCCACAGTCTCTTCATCCACCCCTTCCCACCCTAACTGCTCTGCACACAGTGTGGGCAATGGCACAAATAGGAATTGGATAAAAAACGGAACCAAAAAGGCACACAATACTTGGACATACTGTAGATACGCTTCGATATTGTGAAAACTAGGCCACAGACTTACAAAACTTTGGACTTTTTTTTGCTTTTATGTTTCCCTCTGTAACTCTTCACACAGAGATGCAGTCTCTTAATTCTGGCCACTAGGCACCCTGCTGTGCTCTCCTCCTCACAGTGAGACAGGGGACACTAGAAAAAAGTGACCAAAGGCATGCCGTAGTAGTTAGAGAGATAGATTGGCCTAATGTTTAAATCATGTGGAAAAAGTAGGACACTTACTTATTCACTTTTTTATTATTTTATTTATTTATTTATTTTATTCCTAGGTTTCACTGTCTAACACTGCACACAGTCACTGGTGTGAGCTTTTGGCATTGGTTGTCTTCACTTCACTGTGCCTCTCCACACTGCTCTTATTCAATTCCCCCTTCAAGGGAGAAATACAGGAAAAAGATTCTGGCTTCTGTATTATTTTGTAAGGGCTTTTATGCCATGACAGGGAATGAGTGAGAGAGAGACAGGGAAAGTTCAGGAAATAACCTCAGGCAGGAATCGAACCCTCGTCCCAGTGTAGTGCCCTACCATTTGAGCCACAGCTTGGCCCTGGCTTCTGTGTTCTAATGTGATAATAATCTTATACTGTAAGTAAGTATTAGTATTAGTATTATGATACAGTCTAGTATTACAATGTTTTTTACATTCTCACATATGCCCAGACGACTTTAGAGCAGTATATTATAGAAAAATAAGAACAAACATTTGACTGACATTTTGCACGTATTGTTCAGCGGTGAAGAAGGCAAAGGCTCCTGCAGAGCCTGTTCCTGCCCCAGCAGAGCCCGCCCCTGCTGAAGCCCCAGCCAATGGAGAAGCCCCTGCTGATGCAGCACCGCCCCCTGCTGAAGCCCCAGCAAATGGGGAAGCCTCTGCTGATGCAGCCCCTCCTCCTGCTGAAGCCCCAGCCAATGCGGAGGCTGCCCCGCCTGAGGCACCTGCTGCCGACGCGCCGCCTGCTGCACCCACACCTGACCCCGCTGTTGACCGTGAGTATTAAACACACACACGCGTGCACATGTGCACACACACACACACACACACACGCATGCACACACTCACGCACGCAAATGCACACCTGCATATGCAAGTCATGCACCTGCTGACACATCACGGTGCATACACACCGCAAGCGCGGACGTCCACTTCACGTGTCCGTTATCAGTCCGAAACGGTTAGAATACATGAAAACAGATCATGCCTTGCACACAGGAGCGCGGTGTAAGCGCTACGCATGTCCGGCCCCACCGGACATGTCCGTGATGCTCCTTGAAAATAGAACTCGAGTCTATTTTCCTTTGCGGACGTCTGCGTTCAATGAGTGGCTTTCATTGAAAAGTAATGGCAGCTGCCCGCGGATAGAACGTGGACGTTGACTGTGTAGTGTGAAAGGCAGCCCGCGAACCTCTCGAACTCGCAATGCTCCCGGACACGTGAACGCGAACATTTTGGTGTGTATGTACCGTCACAGTCAGAAGCATGAGAGAGATAAGAACAGAAATAGGCATAGGTACCATAGGCAGTTTGGTACAGGAATTTGTTTTTGTTTTTTTATGTTCTACACTTTACACAATATGTGTGTATCTATTTTTCCATCTCCCTGCCTATCTATCGCTATCGCTCTCTCTCTCTCTCTCTCTCTCTCTCTCTCTCCCTCTCCCTCTCCCTCTCTCTCTCTCTTTCTCTCTCTCTCTCTCTCTCTCTCTCTCAGGGCGTATGTCCGTGGACACTCGTCAGGACCTGACCGGACTCTTCACAGAGAAGCCGCAGAGTGGAGATGTCACCGTGGGTGAGTCAAGCCACGCCCCCTGGATGTCAAGACGCGCCCCCCTACAGATAAATACTGCTGGATGTCAAGCCGTGCCTCCCAGAGATAAATACTGCTGGATGTCAAGCCACGCCCCCCCTACAGATAAATACTGCTGGATGTCAAGCCACGCCCCCCTACAGATAAATACTGTAGCATGTCAAGCTGCGTCCCTACAGATAAATACTGGAGGTCGGGGGTTAAAAAAATGTGTGTGCAGTAGGAAGTATCAGGTCAGTGGTGCTCCTACCATGACTGGCACCCTTTGGCGACAGTTTTGTCTGTGTAAAGTACTATGCAAATACATTTTACTTTCTTACTACTGTACCTGCGCAGGTGAGAACATCATCTTTGTGGACAAGGTGTGCTCAGTTACAACAAAGTCTATCCACCTCATTAGGTGCAATTTACTAACTGGTGTAACAGCTACAGTGAGTCCAATAAGTATTTGATCCCTTGCTGATTTTGTTGGTTTGCCTACTAACAAAGACATAATCAGTCAATAAATGTTATGATAATATGTATTCTAATATGGAGAGACAGAATATCAAAAAGAAAATCCAGAAATTAACTTAAGAGAATATATATTAATTTATTTCCATTTCATCGAGCAAAATAAGTATTTGATCCCCTGCCAACTGATAACAGTTCCGGGCCCACAGACCAGATGGGCACTTCCGATCAACTTGTCATCTGAATTAAAGACACCTGTACACTAACATGCATAAACAACACATTGAATCAGCAGAATCAGTCCATAGCATGAGTGAATCAGTCACACTCCTACCTCACCAGCATGGGAAAGACCAAAGAGCGGTCAAATGATATCAGGGACAAGATTTTAGACCTGAACAAAGATTAAATGGGCTGCAAAGCCACAAGAAAGAGACTGGGTATTAATGACGTATTAATGACCCAACTGTTGATGCATTTCTTCCAAAATGTGAGGAATACAAAATGACAATCCATCACCCTGTCTGGGGTTCTATACAGGATTTGACCTTTTTTAGGGATTTCATAATCATGAGAACACAAAGAAAGCACCCTAGACCTGTACAGGATGAACTAGGCAATGATATCAAAGCTACTGGGACCAAAATCACTGAGAAAACTACTGGTAGCACTTAATGCCACAGAGGTTTAAAATCCTGTAGTGCACACACGGTACCTCTACATCAAAAGGAACCTGTGCAGTCCCACCTGAGGTTTGCCAACGGACATCAGACTGGTTTAGGATATGATAAGGAGGTGCTGTAGTCAGATGAAACCAAAATCAAGCTGTTTGGCATTGACACAATTCAATGTGTTTTGAGAAAGTGAACTGCTGTCTACGATCCCAAGAAAACCCTCCTCACCATCATGTATGAAAGTAGTATCATTATGGTTTGAGGGTGTTTGTCTGGCCAAGGCACAGGACAACTTCACATCGTCAACGATTGGATGGCGGGAGACATGTAATGTGCAATCCTGAGTGCAAACGTCCTTCCCTCCACCACTACATTGAAGGTGGGCCATTTTTGGATCTCCCAGGTTGACAATACACAACATACAGTCAAAGCAACGAAGGAGTGGCTCAATAAGAAGCATATCAAAGTATTCATTATGACTGGGAAAATTGTACTTTTCATACATGAAAAGGGGGATCTTTTGAATTTCCAGAAATAGATATTTTTAGCTGCAAAAATGACTGTACTTGGGCCATTCTAGAAAATATTAGTTTATTACTTAGTAAACTTTCATAAAAAGATCAAATTTGGCAATAGGCAGCCCAGTTTCAAAGAGCAGCATAGTTGCAGTACCTTCTCTGACCATTTCCTGCACAGTGTACCTTTAAACCATACAGTAAGTGCATTTTTTAGCCTACTTTTACTCTTGACACCTCTGCATAGGCGAGAACATCATCTTTGTGGCCAAGGTGTGTGCTGAGTCTCTGCTGAAGAAGCCCACAGTCAAGTGGTTCAAGGGCAAGTGGATGGACCTGGCCGCCAAGTCAGGAAAACACCTGCAGCTGAAGGAGCAGTACGACCGCAATACCAAGGTGAGGGGTGTGTGTGTGTGTGTGTGTGTGTGTGTGTGTGTGTGTGTGTGTGTGTGTGTGTGTGTGTGTGTGTGTGTGTGTGTGTGTGTGTGGCATAGTGGTCACTGCAGTTATGCATGACCAATGGGTGTGTGTGAATGTGCGTGTGTGCGTGTGTGTGTGTGTGTGCGTGCGCGCGCGCGTGCGTGTGTGTTTGTGTGATAAATGCAGGCTGTCAATTTCATTCAGATATTGTTCTCGTTCTTTGTGACATCACCTCACTTCCTGTTTGTGTGGGTGGGACCCCTCTCACTTCACCTCCTGTTTACATGTTACTGCCGGGGAGCATTCCAAGAAGTAGTAATGCAGGTTAAGTTAACCTTGAGGTACTGGTAAATCATCCAACACAACAGCCTGGAGTCCTTCATTTTCTTAACCAATCGACACATGTGGGCTATCTGTTAGCAGATTTACCACTTCCTGTAGGTGAACTTAGCCAGGCTCATCGCTTAACCATGTTCTTGGAATACGCCACGCCAGATGTACACTTTTGAGATGCACATCATCGGTGCCAAGGCCAACTTCGCAGGGGGTTACAGGTGTGAGGTGTCGTCCAGGGACAAGTTCGACAGCTGCAACTTCGACCTGACTGTACACGGTGAGAGAGAATTCCCTCTAGTTTGCTTTCTTTGCTGATGTACTTAAAAAAACAACAACGAGAAAATACATAGAAACACTAACCCCACTTCTGTATATTTCCTGTCCTGTTTTTCACTTTTGGCCAATCAGGGGCCCCTGGCAGGTGGAGGCCCTTAGGCTGCATCCATCTCTAGCCTGTGCGTTAATCCGACCCTGGCTAATTCCTGTAACTGTCTCGACACAATAATGATGTCCATGTATTGGTTTTTGTTTGTGTTTTAGAGGCGCGCGCACCCGAGGAGTTTGACATCCGTGCTGCTTTCAGACGCACGTAAGTTGCATTACATTACATTATTATTACATATGTAATTACATTATATTACATTATTATTACATATGTGATTAAATTATGTTGGGCTATATCATACAATATTACACACACGTACCTCTACAGCCTGATAGCACTGAGTTGCAGACATTCAAACTGTATTGTGATTTAGCTGGACTTGGTGTTAGGAAGTGGATTACGTTTTAACTGGGCTGGGTGTTAGTGGAGTATTGTTTTAGCTTCGCTGGGTGTTAGTGGAGTATTGTTTTAGCTTCGCTGGGTGTTAGTGGAGTATTGTTTTAGCTTCGCTGGGTGTTAGTCGATTATTGTTTTAGCTGGTCTGGGTGTTAGTTGAGTATTTGTTTTTAGCTTTGCTGAGTGCTAGGAAGTGGATTAGGTTTTAGCTGGGCTGGGTGTTAGTAACTGTGTTGTGATTTAGCTGGGCTGGGTGTTAGTAACTGTGTTTTAGCTGGGCTGGGCATTTGTAGATTATTGTTTTTGCTGGTTTGGGCATCTGATGGGATTCTGCCGACTGCATTTGTGGTGGGGCTGTTCATGTGGGCTGGGCTTGGAGGGTCTTTTCGCTGGCTTGTGTGTATGGGTGTATTGCAAGGTATATGGGTGTTTTGCTGGGTTGTGTATATGGGTGTTTTGTAAGATGTATGTTGCTGGGTTGTGTATGGTGGTGTATTGTAAGGTATATGGGTGTTTTTCTGGGTTATGTCTATTTGTGTTTTGTAAGTTATATGGGTGTTTGCTGGATTGTGTATGTGTGGGTGTTTTTTTCTGGGTTGGGTATGTGTGGGTGTTTTTTTGGGTTGGGTATGTGGGTGTTTTGCTGGATTGGTGTAGTACAGAATGTATGTTTATTTTTTCTGGTTTGGGTGTGAGTTGGGTTTTGCTCGACTGGTTTTGTGTAGGGGGGCTGCTATAATGAAGGGACAATGTACTATGTGTCTTCAGACAATGTATTGTAATGCCATGTACAGACCAGGAGCGAACGGAGCGAACAAAGCGACGGAAGTCATTATTTCTCTATCGAGGGCACGCGACCTGCGCTACTAAAGCGAATTCGCCACGAGCGAAGCTTCTTGCACGACCAGAGCGAATTTTGACGATT
>NC_085879.1:36666205-36676205 GCF_034702125.1 Engraulis encrasicolus | reverse complement strand
TGGTACAGAGAAATCTTTTTACAAATGTGTATAGAGTTTAGCAAACCATGTTGGGTTTTAAAATGCATGACACGGTTTTGCTGATTTGGTGTGTGGTTGTATTTGTGTGAAGAGTTCTGCAAAATCAGCCAAAGTTACAACAAAATGAGCTTTCGCAATCAGAAAGAAAACTGTAAATGACAACAACATCGCAAGATGTACGGTACTGTGCACTATGTCTCCAATAGTTTGGAAATGTTCAAAATAACTGTTGTGTTATGTAAGCTAAGAGCCAGTCTAGGATACAGAGGTGCATTTCGCGAAACTATAGTTGCTAACTACATTAGCTACTTCGTTGTTTGCAATGCAATTTCCCATTGTTGCAACTACAAGTTGCTAACAGGTTAACAACTACGCTTTCAAGAAACATGAGCCAGCTTTGTCAGAAACGTGTCTCCACATGAAAGTTTCCATACAAACTAAAAAAAGCATAGGAAGTATGACACGAAACATTTCATGTTGATGCATAGGACAAGCTGTAATTCACTCAAATATATAATGAACCCCAATTGTAGACTTGTATTTTAAGTTGTGTATTTTATGTTACGTATTTTATTTGCATAACAATTATCCATGCTATCTCTTTACATAAACATCAATGTGATCCTTGATGGTGCACTTCAATTGAAACCTTCACTTAAAGTACACGTATTAAGATGACATGGATATTGTAATGTAAATTATAAAAAAATATATGTGGGTTCATTATATTTCGAGTGCTGGATGCTAGTCATCAAGTGGCTTGTTGTGTTCCCTCGTTGTACATGTACTGTCTGTCATCTGCAATTGGGCCTCTCCATGGACCGATGGCTGTCTGGCTGGCTGGCTGGATGGTGACGATGCAGAGAGTAAGTGGCTAGTCTCAGGTTCACTCATCCCCACAGGCCTGACTGCATGGTTATGGGCCTAGCCGCGTTGCCAGATTGGGCAGTTTCCCACCAAATTGTGCTGTTTAGGATGACCATCTAAGGGTACAAAAAAAGTTTATTTTCTGTGGGCTTTTTTCGACAGTTTTTTCCTGTAGGTATATGGCGCTAGAAATCACTAGAATTTAGCTTAGATTGTGCGGGATTAAGTGCTTTCAGGCAGCTTTTTGAGCATTTTTGGGGCGGGAAATCATTAGTCACGTCTGGCAACCCTGTGGCCTGGCGTGGTCCATCCCATAGGGAAAAGATGCATGCTTTATCACTGTGCACCGGAATGGAGTTCCGCACAGAGACTGATTTCAAAAGTAACAGTTTCGTTTGATGTAACTAATATCATTTTCACCAAATCATTGAGTTTCCAATGCATGCCTGCAGGGCTTCACCCATGTGGGAATTCTGTTCTGTCCCTCTCCTCCCCTCTCCTCTCCTGTCCTCTCTTCTCTTCTCTTCTCTTCTCTTCTCTTCTCTTCTCTTCTCTTCTCTTCTCTTCTCTTCTCTTCTCTTCTCTTCTCTTCTCTTCTCTTCTCTTCTCTCCTCTATTTTCTCCTGTGAATTGCACATGTGGGAATTCTCCAATTCTCCTGTGTGTCTCAAGTCACTGGCAGGCAGTTTATATGATCCTGCAGACAGCTGAACTTCAGCAGTGTGTGTGTGTGTGTGCGCGCGCGTGCATGTGTGCGTGTGTGTGTGTGTGCAGCTTACAGTGGTGATTGTGTGTGTGCGTGTGTGCGTGTGTGTGTGTGTGTGTGTGTGTGTGTGTGTGTGTGTGTGTGTGTGTGTGTGTGTGTGTGTGTGTGTGTGTGTGTGTGTGTGTGTGTGTGTGTGTGTGTGTGTGTGTGTGTGCAGCTCACAGTGATGTGTCTTCATAAGGCCCTCGCCATCTACAGACTCAAGAGGGCTGTTAAACACCAGAATAGATCTGACAGGAGAAGGACTGGGGAATGTGTGTGTGTGTGTGTGTGTGTGAGTGCGTGCGTGCGTGCGTGTGTGTGTGTGTGTGTGTGAGCGTGTGTGCGTGCATATGTGTGTGTGACTTACTTTCTTTGTCGCTTTAACACTCCACTGTCTGGGAATGTTAGCGAGAACTAAGAAGCCGTGACAACGTCTCTGTTCCATCACAAAAGCATTCAGACTATGGTGACAAGAAGACTGTGTGTGTGTGTGTGTGTGTGTGTGTGTGTGTGTGTGTGTGTGTGTGTGTGTGTGTGTGTGTGTGTGTGTGTGTGTGTGTGTGTGCGTGTGCGTGGTCCCAGTCATCTGATGCTCTGATGGGTTGACGGTGGCCTTCGTGAGTTCTCATGAGACATTTCCACACATTTGTTCGTGAGGAACACAAGGGCTTACAGTACCTCCTACGTCACCGTGCTTTTGGTGTCCTTGACAGTTTTATTCCGCCGGTACTGTAGATCTGAGGACATAAAAGCCTCCCGAATGGTTCCACACACTAACTTTAATGTAGGGGACAGCGGACATTCCGTTCAACGGTTTTGAAGCATCTGCGATTGGTCTGTGAGAATAGTTCCACCCCAAATTTCCAGAAGCACACCTTAGTAACGCTGAGAACTAGCGCTGATAGGCTGACGACCTCTTGCTCGGTGCGTTCAACAGTCAACCAAAAGAATTCCAAAGCAATTCAAACTGTCAGTCAACCCAATTAACAATGCCCATTGATCATTTACATTAACAATTTGATAGCTCTCTTTAAAGGGACACTGTGTGAGATTTTTAGTTGTTTATTTCCAGAATTAATGCTGCCCATTCACTAATGTTACCTTTTTCATGAATACTTACCACCAGCATAAAATTCTAAGTATTCATTATGACTGGAAAAAATTGCACTTTTCATACATGAAAAGGGGGATCTTCTCCATGGTCCGCCATTTTGAATTTCTAAAAATAGCCATTTTTAGCTGCAAAAATGACTGTACTTGGACCATACTCAAAAATATTTGTTTATTACTTAGTAAACTTTCATGTGAAGATCAAATTTGGCAATTGGCAGGCCAGTTTCAACCATTGGCCATTACCTGCTCAGTGTCCCTTTAATAAAAGGTCAGGCCAAAAAAATATTTGGGTTGTTTGTAAGGGACAGAAAATTACCGTTTAAACGAAACCGAGCCGACTGTAAGAATTGTAAAGGCGATTTGGTAGGCTAGATCTTTTCAAGTCTCCCATAGAGATGCATGGCAAATGGCACTCTACTTCCTTGTTCTGCCGAAACATTGTCTCATGTCCCACCCCCCCACCGTTGCGTCAATTATGAATCGAATGTGCAGCGCCCCCCTGTATTTCGGTGAGTGGTTCTACATGAAGGGTCCATGAGAACTCTTGCCGGCCATGTGTTCTACAAGAAACATTGCATTTCATTCAAGGATCTGTCATGGAGAGAAAGGGAGTCATTCACTGTAGGTGTGATTCTTGGGTGTTCCCCTCGAGGTTGGACAAAAGTTTCCATGAGAACCCTTCGCCCTACAGGAACATTTAGGGTCAGGGTTCTCTTACAGAGATGTAAGGAACCTTCTATGATTCTGGGGTGCACCCTGAATGTTCCGCCCTTCAAAGATGGATAAAAGGTTCCATTACTGAAATACATTTCATGCCAAGGCGCGCTTTTAGTGTGTGTGTGCATGGGTGCCACGAGGGGGGAAAGGTGTTACAGATTCGAAGGGCCCTACAGCACTGACAGGGCCCCTGGAAGGATGCTGATAACATAATTTGTCATTTTGGGGGCCCAAAATTGTAATCTTTCATGGGGCCCAACATTTTTAGCGGCACCCCTGTGTGCGTGTGAGTGTGCGTGTCTGTGTGTGTGCGTGTGTGTGTGTGTGTGTGTGTGTGTGTGTGTGTGTGTAACCACACTTACCTGTCTGAGGTCTGAGCCCTCAATAGATAAGATCACCCCACTGCCCGCCATGACTCATGTCTCATCATCTGTCATCACATGTGTGTGTGTGTGTGTGTGTGTGTGTGTGTGTGTGTGTGTGTGTGTGTGTGTGTGTGTGTGTGTGTGTGTGTGTGTGTGTGTGTGTGTGTGTGTGGGTGTGTGTGTGTGTGTGTCATATTCATCTTCAATTTGATCCACCATCTCCATCTTCCCCACCCTTACACACACACTCACTCAGCACCCCACCACATGAACACGCAAACACACGCACACACACACACACACACACACACACACACACACGCACACACACACACACACACACACACACACACACACGCACACACACGCACACACACGCACACACATGCACACACACACACACACACACACACACAACACACATGCACACACACACACACACACACACACACACACACACACACACACACACACACACACACACACACACACACACACACACACACACACACACACACACACACACACACACACACACACACACACACCACCTGAATCTGCACTTTAATTTCCACTCCACACTTTGAAAATCTAATCTCCACAGAAGTCCTATGCACCACTGACTCACCTTGACCTTTTCCATGCATACCGTGGGTCAAACCACCGGTTAATTGATTTTTGCTAATGGGCAAACTTTGGGGAATGTTTTTTTTTTTTTTGATGAAAGTTAATGTCAGCTGCTGTATGGATAAGTTAGTGTTGCGTGTTAATTGTACCCTGTGTATTTTTCAATGATTGCTTGCAGCCGATTGAATAATATCTTATTCCAGTCATAGATCATGCTGTTTGTTCTGTGTGTTCATGTCTGTGCGAATGTCTCTTCCATGTATGTGTGTGTGACACTGTGTCTGTGGACGTACTATATATGTGTAGGCCAGTGGCGGCTGGTAGTCTGTCAAACAGGGGAGGCTGTTCAATTACAATATGTCCAGAACGCAAAAAAAAAAAGGGGGGGGGGGGGGGGGTCAATTTTGACACACACCTTATATTGGTCCTGTCACATATGGCCTGCCCTCACACACTGAAGGACTCTTGTTGAAACAAATTTGTTAATCATTAATCATTATCCCCCTTGTAGCCTATTCATAGGGAAATGTTTTTATTATTATTATTATTATTCATTAGGCCTACCTCCGCCACATAATGATGTGATTGAGTTTGCCTTCGTTGTCTTTGTTCATTACTGGGTGCACGGCTTAACAGCACAGTAGGAAAGGACTCGCCACTCACGGGACTTGGCAGTTAACCAGTTGATCAGACGCCACGAAAGCTCAAAAGAAAAGTTTGTTCTTCCCTACCTTTTTCACCAAGTCAATATTAGGCAGTGCTCTGCTCTGCTCCTTGATATTCATTTTCTCCTCATAAGGACGACTGGAATTCGCCAGAATTTAATCCACAATGCTTGGCATTTCATTTTGCATAGCTCTCTAGCTTTCTTGCAAGCTAGCAATAACGAAAAGTAGGCAACATCAACTTTTGAATTGGGAGATTAAAAAGGATAAGGACGTGCCACTATTAAGACTTTATTCGCAACACTAGGTTTACAAGAATATGTACACAAAACTAGAGTACAACCCAATGAATAGCTTCCCCACTGGTTATCACGACGAAACTTCTCAGTCAAATTAATAACATATCCGCATTTCGAAATGAAATCAACTACTGTAGCCTACTGACACGGGGTTCACCCAATCACAAGTCGGAGCTCCAGTCTCCGGTCCCTCCCCCCTCCTCTCTCTTCTCCATTCACTCCCAGTGAGGCTCAGTCTCAAAATTAAAAAAAATTTCACGGCAATAGCCAATGACCGTTTAGCATTTTGCCATTGAAAAAGCGCACAATCCCACATGCCATTGAAGTCCATTGAGACTCGACTCGCTTGCGTTGTCATGAGCGGAAAAAAAAAACTCGTGCGAGCTTCGGGATCTTATTACAGATTGGTTTAATCTCTAAGTTGAGCACATGCATCTATGGAGCTGGGTCTGAAATAGCAATGATATTAAGTCGTGTAAAGCATTAGTTTACATACTATTTCTCCGTGATTTTGGACAGGAGGCGGCGCCTCCCTTGTACTCAAAGAGGAATCGCCTCTGGTGTAGGCTATTGTCTATTTATTTGCGTAAATGTGCTTTCATTGCGTATGTTTACTGTATGTGTATGTGTATTTTGTCTACGTATGTGTATGTATATGTGTTTGTTTGTGTTTGTGTGTGAATTTGGGTGTGTGCCTAAGTGAATTGTGCATTTCTTTGCTGGTGTGTGTTAATGCCTTGCGGTCTGCTTTACCCTGCTTGTTGCTTCTGCGTCTGAATGGAGCAGCAGTATTATGAAAAGTGCACGGTAAGAGTCCTTCTGTCTTTTCTTTTCTTCTGTTCTGTTCTGTTCTGTTCTGTTCTGTTCTGTTCTCCTCTCTTTCCTGCTCTGCTCTGCTCTCCTCTCCTCTGCTCTCCTCTCCTCTCCTCTCCTCTCCTCTCCTCTCCTCTCCTCTCCTCTCCTCTCCTCTCCTCTCCTCTGCTCTGCTCTGCTCTGCTCTGCTCTGCTCTCCTCTCCTCTCCTCTCCTCTCCTCTCCTCTCCTCTCCTCTCCTCTGCTCTGCTCTGCTCTGCTCCTCTGCTCTCCTTTCCTCTCACCTCTTCTCCTCTCCTCGCCTCTCCTCTCCTCGCCTCTCCTCTACTCGCCTCTCCTCGCCTCTCCTCGCCTCTCCTCTCCTCTCCTCTCCTCTGCTCTGCTCTGCTCTGCTCTCCTCTCCTCTCCTCTCCTCTCCCCTCCTCGCCTCTCCTCTCCTCTCCTCTCCTCGCCTCTCCTCTCCTCTCCTCTCCTCTGCTCTGCTCTGCTCTGCTCTCCTCTCCTCTCATCCGCAACACGCACCCATACGGTATTCCCCCAGAATACTATGTAAACTAGAACTGCATTAGAGAGTGCAGACCTCCGCCAAGGAAGCTGTGTGAAAGAAGATTTGACTATGTTACACCCTATATCTTCCTGCCTTCTTTTCATGGAGCTAGAAGGAGGCATGTCAAAATTCGGCCTGTCCTGCAATTCAATTTGTGGTCATTAGGTGCGTCTAGATTTCAAGGCTAGCAATGCTGAAGAATCTTTTAAAAAATCCTGGTCTCGGATTGTGAGTCGGATTACCACCTAAATTGAATCACTTGTTTCTTTTGCCAACAGTTTCCTCCAAATCCGTTCATAACTTGCAGACAAACAGACAGACAAACCAACGCGACCGAAAACATAACCTCCTTGGCGGAGGTCATGATAATTATGTGATATATTGATACATTCTGATATAGTTATAGGTTGGGAATCCCTGTGTTGGATGATTTACCACTACACCAAGGTTAACTTCACCTGTATTACTTAGGCGTGTTCTTGGCACAGGGCGCCGAAGGTGAGCAGTTAAGTGATAAACCAAGCTAGGTTAAGCCCTTAAGACACGGCATTATAGATTAGCTGTTCCCAGAATGGTAATGACCAAGTCGTAATGTATTACTAAAGGCCCTGTGCACTGCCATTGTAGTGTAGTACTATAGTAGTTAACTTTCAATGTCTATTACTGCGTGCCGCAGGAGGTGCGGCGTGCATTAATGGGCTACCCTGCATGAAGTGGTAAATCTACGAATAGATAGGGCACAGGTGTCTTCTCGTTAAGAAAGTAGGAACTCCAGGCTCTTTGTATTAGATGATTTTCCCCTACCTCAAGGTTATAACCAAAGAGGCTTGAGACAAGAGGGCTTACTCACGTCATAACAGCGTAGTACGAAATGATGGCGAGGGGAGTACTGAAATTTTATTCTTCTACGGTCAGTATTGGAAGCATCAGGGAAGCATGCAATGACACTTCCGAGAGGGCCGGAGTGTGGAACAGGTCATAGGACAGCGTGAATGTTTGTCAACTGTCCTTAATTACCCCCAGTAATTACTGCTGACCAACAGCTGCCGTTAATTTGGCCACAAATTATCCATCATGGTGTCGCCCCCACTGGCCATGCACAAGGGAGTACGGAAATTGTATCCATCGCACCCACTGACCAATGACCATGCTCAAGGGAGTTCATTTTCCATCCACTCGTGTCCTCAGGCAATGCCCCCGTACTACACCGTGGCCAATGCATTTCCCCCCGAGAGATTGTTCTTCTGTTGAGTTTCTTTGGTTATAACTTAGATACCTAGATAACTACTTAGCCATGGTTCTTGGCCCTACTCACCTGCTGTTCTGGTTACAGGGCGAAGAAGGTCCAGAGCAGCGATCAGAACCTGGACGTGTGGGACATCCTCTCCAAGGCCCCGGTCACAGACTACGAGAAGATAGCCTTCCAATACGGCATCACTGACCTGAGGGGCATGCTCAAACGCCTCAAGAAGATGAAGAAACCAGAAGAGAAGAAGAGCGCAGGTGTGTGTGTGTGTGTGTGTGTGTGTGTGTGTGTGTGTGTGTGTGTGTGTGTGTGTGTGTGTGTGAGAGAGAGAGAGAGACGCACACACTGGCTTGAAAGAGACTCACTCGAAAGTGCTTTGAAGTCAGTCACTAAGTAATCTTACTTAATTATGTGGTACATAGTGTTCGTGTGATCAGGATTGTTACTGTGGGAAGACAGTCAGGAAGATTAAAGTTTGCGTCTGAAAATTAATTTCAAATATTAGGCTGTCAAGACTAAGCTCAAAAGAACTTTTCGAGTCACGATAGCCAGTCACTGCGTGGACATCTGAATAATGAAGTGCACTGTGTTTGTTTTATCAGAACTGTGTGTGTACAATTGTGTGTGCACGTGTCTTTGGGCGCACACCAACAGGGTGTAGTCCTCGCTCCATGTGGGGCCCAAATCCTGTGGACCCCATGCTTTAACCCTGGGGTAGTTTTGTTGTTACTGGTAAAAGTAAAAGTTTAAAAACATTTCCTCACCGACAGGTTAAGGTTAGGGATTGTTTTGGTTTGGGTAGTTTAGCATTCTTTCTTTCATTCTTTAGCTATTGTTAGGGTTATATGAATGGAACTCAATGGGAGGGCCCGACAAAGATAATAAGGTGTGTGTGTGTTAGTGGTGTGGATTGGCACTGTCCTGACGATCCGATTCGATCACGATGCGGGAGGTAGCGATTCGATTTGATTCGATTGAATTCTATGCGATCCGATCCGATTCAATTGTACAATGCATTGCAATGCATTACATTTCTACTGAAAGCAAAGCAAATGTTTAATCAGTCATGATGAGGCAATACAAGTAGTCAGATACTGAGCAACAATTTATTGGCTGTTTTCTGTATCAGTTTGTATCAGTCTCTATCAGTCTTGCAATGTTTTGAAGTGCTTTTACTTAATTTAACATTCATTTGCTCCCGAAATATCCATGGAAGTAATTGAAACTTAAAAAAATTGTCGGATCGATTTTGGAACATGCCGGATCGATTCTGGATCGTCCATGCCCCGCATTGGATTGCATCGCCGAATCGATCATTGTTGACACCACTAGTGTGTGTGTGTGTGTGTGTGTGTGTGTGTGTGTGTGTGTGTGTCTGTGTGTCTGTGTCTGTGTCTGTGTCTGTGTCTGTGTGTCTGTGCGTTCGTGCCCACAGCCTTCCTGAAGAAGCTGGACCCTGCCTATCAGGTGGAGAAGGGCCACAAGATCAAGATAGCTGTGGAGGTGGCCGACGAAAACACTGAAGTCAAATGGCTGAAGAATGGCCAGCCCATCGCGCCATCCGGCAGGTAGAGTACACAGCAGAGTGGAATAGAATGCAATAGCAGAGATGTTAACAGGGAAGCCGACAGGGCGGGGGACAACGGGGTCACTTGTCCTGGGCCTATCGCACCATGCGGCAGGTAGAGTACACAGCAGAGTGGAATACTGCCGTGCAATACTAGAACGCAGTAACTCAAAATGGTCGAAAAATGTTTTATATCGGAAATCGGTTCTAAACTACCTCATTTGTCTTGTGTCCAAAAATGGTGGTCCAACACCGTCCCGTTTTGGAGAAAACTCATTTTGAAAGTGCAAAAATTACCCAAAAAAGGTTAAACAAAAACGCAGTAAGTCGGCGAGTTACTGCTGCACGTTCCAATGGGACTGGTTTGGGAGTAGACAGTAATACAAGCTAAGAACGCAGTAACTCC
>NC_085879.1:36651205-36653705 GCF_034702125.1 Engraulis encrasicolus | reverse complement strand
GCTATCCGGCTTATCACCCGATTGCCACATTTCTTTTTATTATCATTCATAATTATTTTCTTTAGGCAGCAATCTACAAAACAGCTTGTTTTTAACACTTTGTGAGGAAGAAGATCCACAATAGGCAGAAACTTATTCATGCCTTTGTCACCAGTAGGCTAGACTACTGCAATGCTCTCTTCTCTGGTCTCCCAAAAAAATTAATTTAAGCGGGCAGAGCATGGCCCTTGCAGAGCAAGGCCCGATTATAGTAATCTCTAAGTCCTGTTAATTAAGCGGGCTTGCGGAGCAAGGACCATGCAGAGCATGGCCCTTGCAGAGCAAGGCCCGATTATAGTAATCTCTAAGTCCTGTTTCTTTCCTTACTGATTATCATTCTTGTGTAGGGCAGTGAAATAGAAAATGGATCTCCTCCTAGGCCTTTCGAGATAGAGACACCGTTCAAACACTAAAACGACCGGCTCGGCTTGGAGATCGCGTATAGTTATAGGCTTTTCCGTGTCTCTTGTCGTTTTCCTGTTTTTGGCGATTTTGTGAAAGCTTGGGTCCCCATTGAAAACAATGGTGGAACCTTCATGAACCAAGGTTCCGCCACTCTAGAGATTAGAGTGTAGGAGGCTTTTTCGGTCATAAAACATCAACACTTTCACCTAGAAGTTTAGTTGACGCGTTGTTAGTGAGCTCTATGGGATGTCTCCAAATTGTCAAAGTTTCATCTCCCAACTCCCAAAACTTTTTAAATGGCAGGTTTGTAAAAAAAACAGGCCTGGGTCTATGGAGGTTTTCAGTCTTCCCAAAACTGCCCTTTTCAAGAGATCAGCGCATGTCCCACACGGAGGTCCATTTGTGCCTGAACCATTTAACCTATACACTTCATTCAAAGACTGTTAGAGAGATCACATGCATGACTCCGATCTGTGAAAAGGACACGTGCCAACTCCTTTTAGTTTTTTTACAACGATCTTGTAAAGACAAAATACTGGGTCTGATCCTGTCCCCTGTTTACAGCACAATACTAACTGTCATTCAGTCAATCAGAACAGGTGCTCCCAATGAAGGGTTCCATCTTAACTGCCACTGTCTCAAGATTCTATTCTTAACGAGCAGGTGCGAGCAACCATTCTAGAAGTCTATTGTTCAGCTCTTCAATGCAATGTGATATAGTCTTGCTGGACTGTGCATGGCAGCTAGCTGCTTGGCTTAATGGGAATGCATGCTGTTGGATTAGAGATATGGAGGTTGAGGGTTCGAACCCCACCTGAAGCCATGTTGATTTTCAAAATTATATCATATGCAGTGTTCCTTGGCCAACTTAAAATGCCATGTATGTCATTTATTATCAATGGCAAATGTGCTGAATTACAGATATGGAGGTTGGGGGTTCGAACCCCAGTCCAAGCCATGTTGATTTTCAAAATTATATCATATGCAGTGTTCCTTGGCCAACTTAAAATGCCATGTATGTCATTTAGTATGAATGGCAAATGTGCTGAATTACAGATATGGAGGTTGGGGGTTCGAACCCCAGTCGAAGCCATGTTGATTTTCAAAATTATATCATATGCAGTGTTCCTTGGCCAACTTAAAATGCCATGTATGTCATTTAATATGAATGGCAAATGTGCTGAATTACAGATATGGAGGTTGGGGGTTCGAACCCCAGTCGAAGCCATGTTGATTTTCAAAATTATATCATATGCAGTGTTCCTTGGCCAACTTAAAATGCCATGTATGTCATTTAGCATCAATGGCAAATGTGCTGAATTACAGATATGGAGGTTGGGGGTTCGAACCCCAGTCCAAGCCATGTTGATTTTCAAAATGATATCATATGCAGTGTTCCTCAGCCAACTTCGAATATCATGTATTGTATGTCATTTAATATCAATGGCAAAGGGGCTGGATTACAGATATGGAGGTTGTGAGTTCGAATCCCGCTCGAAGCCATGTTGATTTTCAAAATGATATCATATGCAGTGTTCCTTAGCCAACTTAAAATACCATGTATGTCATTTAGTATATCCCCAAAACGCAGAGCTACAACACTTTCAAGATGGCTGAATCCAAGATGGCTGAATTGTTTGGCCCATAACTTCTGACTGGGTGGATGGATTTTTTCCAAGATTTCTTTTAGCTTTGTTTTCTCAATAGTACTTTGTTTCATCTCTGCACCAAAAGGCAAGCCCGATTCCAGCATTTTCTGTGAGAATGCAATCTAGTTATTATTATTATTACAAGACTGCGCTTCATTCTGTTCCTTTTGACTGATGAAGGAACAATGTTGCAGGAGGCAGTTCACTACTTCGCTAGCTTGATTTAATTTCATCAACATTCTTTTCATTTTTGGACTATTCTTATGATTGTTATCAAACATTTCAATTGTAATTGCATTTGTCAGACATTTCCTTTGCAATTGTGCTCATTTAAAGTTGAGACATTTTTCCGAGCCTCGCAAATGATCTTGCTGTGGATTGCAGGAGTTAGCTGCTCTTTTTTGTTT
>NC_085879.1:36638705-36646205 GCF_034702125.1 Engraulis encrasicolus | reverse complement strand
TACTTTTTCAGAAAATGTATGAAACACCCAAGGAACAGAGCGAAAATGAAATGGCTAATGTCAACAAACAATGCATAATATGTAAAAGAGTGTTTTTTTGTCTCACACCGTCAGATGTCACCACCGTCAGATTTTGTTCCGCTCATCATCTTATTCCATATTTTACAAAATTGTGCTGGTTAATGAAACATTGCGAGGCATGTTAATAATAATTGTAATCCAAAATTACACTCTAGCCTCCACTGAAGTGCATTTAGAGTTTTTTTTGTGACAAAACCTGACGGTGGTGACATATGATGGAGGTCACCAAAAAACATGTGTTACGTGTTTTTGACATGTTTTAAGAATATGCATACAATAAGTATCTACAGTTATGTTGAATTGTTAAAGTAATTCACTTTAATACAATAAACATATGTTTTACTTCTAATCCTGTCTGCCGCTGTTGACAAAACAAGAAAGAGCCCATTTTATGAAAAATGTTAAACATGGGGACCTTGGCCAATACATTCAATGCACAGCCAAGACCTACATCTATGATAATACACCTCTATACATCATTGTAAATGAGGGCTGGGCTCTCAATGATTCTTCGAGTTTAAATAAATGAAATGAAATGAAAAATGAAAAATATTTTGGATTTGAACAACTTAAAACCTGTTTTTGACACATTGTCAAGAACCAGTGACCTACCTCCTAGAGAATCTAACTAATGAAGAAAAAACACATGCACAAACATACTGTGCACACACAAAAATAAAGTGTTTTTCCAAGATGCCATTGACTTGAGAGGGCTATTTATTTTGCTAAATGCAGGTAATAATTAGGCCACTTTCACCACTCTCAGATTGCTGTCACCACCGTCAATTCTTAAGTCACCACCGTAAGAAGGAGTTTTGGACATTTTAAATGAATGTGCTTACAACATTTTCCTTAGGAGTTGTTGAATTATCAAAGTAATAGCCAATTTAAGCCTACACGAATATTTGTGAAATTGCAAAAAAATGTTTGTTCTATTTAGGCGTTAAGTAAGCATTGTATGACGGTACATATTTTAAAATTAGAACACATGAAGCAGTCTTAAAATAGAACAAAAGTGAATCTTCAACATTTAAAGGCATATGTGTGAACCAAAAAATACACATAATGACTTAAAAACTCCAGATACATATGCAACCAAATCAATACAATTTTAATTACTTTTAATTGTGTCTGACGGTGTTGACAAAAAACAAGGTATGTGTTACAAACGGTAACATAGATGGACTCGAAACAACGGAAAAGGGTACTCGAGGGTAATTTAATGATGTCGTCTAGGGGTACAATATTCAATATCAAAAACAAAAGAGGAGCCGCGCTCCTATATCAAAGCACAAAATTGTCAAAGCCGTAAAGGCACAGAATGAAAAAGGCTGTTTGTTGCAAAAGTCCAAAAATTAAAGTACAGGCCTAAAAGGCAGCGTCAAAAAGCAGGCAAATGCCAACGGCAAATGCAGGTCGGGCAGGCGAGAGGGAAGTAGCAAGCCGGAAGTGAGCGAGAGAGATGGATGGTCATCGCCTCTACTTATGCAGCACCGCCTCCAGGCACAGGTGAACTCAATAATCATCCTCAGCATCTCAGGATCCTGCTAAGAGCATGTGCAACAATCAAAAGTTAGGGGGCAGCCAAACAAAATTAGGGAGAGCGAATTAACCGCACCTGGTGGTAACACCCCCACCGCAAAATGGTGACTACTAGTCTCCAAAATAACACATGAAATGGTGCGTAAAAATAATCAAGTTGCATAAGGTTAGGCACCAGCATATGCAAAACAAGGCAGTAGGCTATAGAGTGAGTTTTTACACTAATAGTGTACACCAACCATCACCACAATATATTGACATGACTGTCATCAGTAAGCAAAGAAGACAATACTGATAACAGCACAGGGCCGCTTAAGCTACCCGATATTCAAATTGAACGACGGACCCAATAAATGGAATGAACACCAGAATGTAATTATCGGAGGGTAAGCTGTAACCGCGAGCTTCACTGTCAAACCGATGCATCGTCTCGCTCTGTGCGCTCTCGAGGTCGGCGCTGGCAACAGCGCGAGCTTGGCGCAAGTTCCTGCGGTAATCACTCACGAATGGCGATAGGACCGCACCAATCCCATGCGCGCTGAACATAGTCAGTGGTGCGTGGGATAGGTGATCAAACACCAATTCTGTCAGACCGATGATAACGCATGAGACGAACGAGAGAAGTGCCACGAGTTGTAGGAAACAATTTTGTGAGACGGTGCCAATTTCCGAAACAGGACTCAGTGAGTCAAAACAAGTTACAAGGCTATCATATGAATTATGCTGTAGCAGATCGGGTTGGGACGGAAGAAACACAGGACTGTCAAGTAGTGGTTGTGCCAAGAATGTGTCATCCAACGGTTTCGCCACTACCTCGACATTACTGACACTCTTGGCGCTATTATCCCGAGCGCGTTTACGCTTTAATTTCAAACAGTCAGCAATGACATGGCCATGTATGTGACAGTAGAAACAACCTTGTTGATCAGATGGAGTGGGCGACGACCTGACCCCATTGTTCTTGCGAGAGACAGATGACCCAGGGGACGAGGAACGAGATCTCGCATGGGCACGATCCTGGTGAATGAGAGAATACTCATCAGCCAGGATGCATACAGCGGACAGAGGTTTAGGCTTCTGTTCACTGACATGTGTTGCAACAAAACATGGCGAACACTGAATAAATTCCTTCAGGAGGAGTAGCTCGCATGACTTTGCCTGATCATTCGCTTTTACTACAGCGCACCAACGGTCAAACGGCATTTCCTTCAATCGGCCAAACTCGACATACGTCTGATCTGCCCGTATCTGGAGCTTACGGAAGGTTTGGCGATACGCCTCGGGGGTTAACTGATAACCGCGCAGAATGGCATATTTTACGTCGTCGTACACCACACTATTGGCAACAGGAAGAGACAAGTATATTTCCTGGGCTTTTCCAGACAGAACACATAGGAGGAGAGAGGCCCATTGGTCTTTTGGCCACGCAAAGTTGGTTGCAACCCTCTCAAAGTGCGGAAAATACCGCTCCACGTCGGTCTCAGAGAAGGGGGGCACCAATTTGATATTCTTCGCCACGTCAAAGACAGTTTTATTTTTACACTTTTCCGCTTCTATTTTTAGGCGGTCACGCTCCAACTCCAATTGCTGTTTTGCAAGATAAGATTCGAACTCTAAACGCAGCTGCTCGAGGTCCAACTCTCGCAGACGGATGGTTTCAGAAGGACTACACCGAGTGGAGGGGGATGACGCAGCTTTAACTGGCGTACGAGGTGGCAACACACCTTTTTCGATGAAGACCCCAAAGAGTTTCGCTTTTAGACAATCTTTGGTCTTCTCATCCTCAGTGTCTAACGCAACGTTGTACTGTTTAGCCAATTCCAACAATTGGGATTTGTTGAATCGATGCAGTTTAGTGCGTGACGGGGATTCAACAAATCCTTTGATGGCAGACATGATTACTGATGATAACGAACAGCTGATTAATCACGGATAGTCGTAACAATTCGAGTGTGCATAACAAACCGGCGAATAACAGGCACACAGATAAACAAAAATGCTCCTCACCAAGTAGCAACGAGCCAAGGCCAAATAGGCGTTGAAATGGAGCTACAATCAAGCTACAATTAAGTAGCGACAGGTGGTCAATTAAGACAGGCACATACGTGCAAACAGGACCACAAAAAAACAGACTTTCCAAAAAGACAGGCAGTTTGGCACATGCGTTGGGGGGACAAGTGGCGAATGAAAAACACCTGGGCAGGGGTGGGTCCTACTCTGATCCTGCTCTAAAAACAGAGAGAAAGTAAGAGCCTGACTGACTGCGTTTCTTCTGTGGCGTACCCAGCTCGAGGCTTCAGGGAGCCCCCTCCTGGGATAGCCACAAAAACGACTTGAGAAAAGGAAAAGAAAAACACACCCCAGCCCAAAAGCGAAGGCAGCACTCACCACACAGCGCAAAAAACGCGGGGAAAACGGGGAAAACACGGCACGGCCAAAAAAGCAGCAAAACCCGTAGCGCAAGACTAGGCTACAAAAAGGCGAGGATGCGAGAGGTCAAAGACAAAATCCCGGACGAGCGCCCAATATGTTACAAACGGTAACATAGATGGACTCGAAACAACGGAAAAGGGTACTCGAGGGTAATTTAATGATGTCGTCTAGGGGTACAATATTCAATATCAAAAACAAAAGAGGAGCCGCGCTCCTATATCAAAGCACAAAATGGTCAAAGCCGTAAAGGCACCGAATGAAAAAGGCTAAGTTTGTTGCAAAAGTCCAAAAATTAAAGTACAGGCCTAAAAGGCAGCGTCAAAAAGCAGGCAAATGCCAACGGCAAATGCAGGTCGGGCAGGCGAGAGGGAAGTAGCAAGCCGGAAGTGAGCGAGAGAGATGGATGGTCATCGCCTCTACTTATGCAGCACCGCCTCCAGGCACAGGTGAACTCAATAATCATCCTCAGCATCTCAGGATCCTGCTAAGAGCATGTGCAACAATCAAAAGTTAGGGGGCAGCCAAACAAAATTAGGGAGAGCGAATTAACCGCACCTGGTGGTAACAAGGTATGATCGTAGAAAAGCCTGATTTCTGAAAAAAATGTGGAGATTGGCCTTGTGCATTTCTGAAAAGCCAAGACCTTAGTCTACAAGGATACACCATATAATTTTGTAATTCATTTAGTTTTTTTTCTGTCAACATTACAACCTGTTTTAGCCACTTTCTCAAGAATCAGTGAAACACAAACACAAACACACACACACACGCACACACACGCGCATGCACGCACGCACACACACATGTGCGCACAAACACACACACACACACACACACACACACACACACACACACACACACACACACACACACACACACACACACACACACACACACACACACACACACACACACACCAATATATTTTTGTGAGGCCCTCCCATTGATTTCCATTCACATTAACCCTAACAATTGCTAAATAATGCTAAACTGGGCCTACATAAAAACAATCTCTACCCTTAACCTGACAGATAGGAAATGATTTTGCACATTTACTTTAGAGCTATAGAATGCTGTGCCCACACCAAAATAATCCTTAACCTTAACCTGTCGGGTTGTGATTTTATACTTTTACTTGTACCAGTCACAACAAAACTATCAAGAAAAACACTGCTAGATTTATATGGGCCCCACAAAGTACCATTTCTGCCATTTTACTACCTTAGTGGGGACATCTGGCACCCTACAATGGTTGTTATGCATGCACACACACACACACACACACACACACACACACACACACACACACACACACACACACACACACAGGCATACATGGGCACACACACACACACACACACACACACACACACACACACACACACACACACACACACACACACACACACACACACACACACACAGATGCACACACACATATTCGTACACATGCACACATGCACACACACACGCACACACACACGCACACATACTTACTCTTTATGATTGTCTATTCTGTCCCTATAGAAAAAGAGCTGGAAGTGTACCAGAACATTGCTGATCTGACGGTGAAGGCTAAAGACCAGGCGGTGTTCAAGTGTGAGGTGTCTGATGAGAACGTGAAGGGAATCTGGTACAAGAACGGGGTAGAGGTCAAGGCAGACGCACGCACAAACATCACACACATCGGCAGGTACGTTCTTCCTCTGTGTGTGTGTGTGTGTGTGTGTGTGTGTGTGTGTGTGTGTGTGTGTGTGTGTGTGTGTGTGTGTGTGTGTGTGTGTGTGTGTGTGTGTGTGTGTGTGTGTGTGTGTGTGTGTGTGTGTGTGTGTGTGTGTGTGTGTGTGTGTGTGTGTGTGTGCGTCTTGAGTCACCTATCTCTCTCCCGTCCCTCTCTTCTTAGGGGTCAGAAGTTGACTATACAGTAAATCATCATATCTCTCTCTCTCTCTCTGTCTCTCTCTCTGTCTCTCTCTCTCTCTCTCTGTCTCTCTCTCTGTCTCTCTCTCTCTCTCTCTCTCTCCCTCTCTCCCGTCAGGATCCATAAGTTGACAATTGATGACGTGAAGCCGGAGGATCAGGGAGACTACACCTTCGTTCCAGAGGGCTACGCCTTCAACCTCTCAGCCAAGCTCAACTTCCTTGGTAACTCTTTTTATCTTTCACTCTTATCTCTCTTTTTTCCTTTTCTCTCCCCACCCTCTCTCTCTCTCTCTCTGATTCTCTCTCTCTCTCTCTCTCTCTCTCTCTCTCTCTCTCTCTCTCTCTCTCTCTCTCTCTCTCTCTCTCTCTCTCTCTGTAATAAGTTCAAAGTGGAAGTGCAGTCTTTGATGGATGTCAGTAGCCTGGGAACTCCCATACTGTCTTTAGTTCTACACAATCGTTTCGATCTGAAAGACAGTCTGGCGAGGATGACTCATAACGTCCAAGATCATGGGCACTGTGTCATAATGGCCAAGCATTCCGACCTTAACAGTTTCTCTGCCCAATCAGAGAGCAGGGCAGTGTGTCATAATAGCCAAGTATTCTCTCCCCTACGGAATTTACAATAGGCAACTCCCCAGACCTAATCTCACTTGTGATTAGGTCTGGTGTTAACCAGGCAAGGATGTCAGAGGATTCTATTTGCATCATCCATGAGGACTTATTCACTGGACAGGAGTGTCTATTGATTGTGTATTTACTGGACTTCTCTTCTTTCTTTTTTCCTACAGAGGTCAAGATTGACTATGTTCCCCGCCAGGGTAAACAAACACACACACACGCACAAGCACAAACATGCACAAACTCGCACACCCGCCCACACACACACACACACACACACACACACACACACACACACACACACACACACACACACACACACACACACACACACACACACACACACACACACACACACACACACACACACACACACACACACACACACACACACACACACACACACACACACACACACACACCCAAATTTCACAACATAAAGTTTTAGTTGACAAATTTCATGCTGGTATTACAGTCTAAAGTCTAAAATATTGAAACTGTAAGAATATATCATACTAATATATTATACTATTGAATGACCATAATGCATTGCACTGATGCCTCAGATCCTCCCAAGATCCACCTGGACACCTCGGCTGGCTCCACTCCGGAGTCCACCATTGTAGTCGTCGCCGGCAACAAGCTCCGCCTGGACGTGCCAATCACTGGAGACCCCGCCCCCACGGTGGTCTGGACCAAAGGGGAGAAGGTAGGAGCAATGCAGAGGGGCGTGGTCTCATTAGCCCAGCCAATCAGGTTTGGGCTCACAGGCTTCTCTCATCATACCTCTTGGAGTATCTTTGCTAGTGGGTTGCAACAAGTGGCTGGGTCAAAGACGTGCGAAATGGCATTGTCATTCAGTGTAACGGATACCTTCTGCTGACTGTAACGGTAAAAAAA
>NC_085879.1:36623705-36633705 GCF_034702125.1 Engraulis encrasicolus | reverse complement strand
GTGACAAACTACACTTTTGGGAAGAGCAAGCACGCGCGCACACACATACACACACATAAGCACTAAGCACACACACACACACACACACGCACACACACACACACACGTACGCTCGCTCTCTCTCTCTCTCTCTCTCTCTCTCTCTCTCTCTCTCTCTCTCTCTCTCTCTCTCTCTCTCTCTCTCTCTCTCTCTCTCTCTCTCTCTTTCTCTCTCTCTCTCACACACACACACACAAAAGCATGCACACACACACACACACACACACACACACACACACACACACACACACACACACACACACACACACACACACACACACACACACACACACACACACACACACACACACACACACACACAGTGTCAGAGACTTTAGGGAGATGTGTTAGTTATCCAGGTGATGAATTACAGCAGAGAGCTCTCCTGAACTTTAAATGGGGACGCCGTGTCTCTGGAAGCACTGTGAGCAAAACTACTGCAACTGTCAAAACAGAATGCCCCCCGACACACACACACACACGCACGCCCGCACGCACGCACACACACATGCGTGCACTCACACACACTCTCTCTCTCTCTCTCTCTCTCTCTCTCTCTCTCTCTCTCACTCTCTCTCACTCTCACTCACTCACTCACACACACACACACACACACGCGCGCGCACACACACACACACACACACACACACAAAGTTTGCTCTAGTTATGTAATTTTTCAGACGATTAATTGCAGGTCACTGAGAGCCTGTTTATTGCCTTCCACGTGCTGTTTGTGAAAGTTAGTGAAATGTTGTTGCCAAGTAGAAAGTCATACAGTTACGGTATGCAATGCAATGCAGTGGAATGCACCGGTGCTGCACGTGATTGAGATGTAGGCCAAAGTTAGTGAAATGTTGCATAAAGTTAGTGAAATGTTGCAGCATGGCGTCACGCAACTGGAAAACATGCCAACTTGAAACGTCTATCGGACATGTGCACTACGACTTTGCATATTACAGTTTTTTTCAATTGCTAACAAGCTTTTGTCCAATCCTCAGCGACATTTGCAAAACTCTTAACCCTATCCAGACTGGGTGGGGGGGGGCTAAAAGTGCCCGCACCAACTTTGATGTTGTATAAATCCTTAACGACTTAAGCTATGACTACGAAACTTTGTGACTTTTCCTAACATTTAGTTGGCTACAGTTAGGTACCAAAAGATTAGGTTTATCATTTTTGCCGTTGCCATGGCAACGGTTTTCTGACAGGTATGTCTGACCAAAAATCACTTTACCATATCTATGACGCCATATTTTTTCATATTTTTTTGTTATTTCCATTAGCATCAGACAACTTTGTGAGCATTTAAGTGGTTTGAAGCATAAAATCATTAAAATTTAAGTGCATTACCTAAATTTGTTGGAAAATCCATTATGGCGATATTTTGGGCATAATAAGATAATGATGTCATAATGACATCATAATACCAGATAATTACACAAAAATGATATCATTCATAGATGTCCATATGTAGATCATCTCCTCCAAGTTTCGTAGTAATACTATATTCCGTTCATGAGTTTTGAGGGGGGGGGGGTCAAAACACCCCCCCCAGGCCCAGGAATGCCAAAAAAGCCCAGTCTGGATAGGGTTAATACAGTTAGCACACCAAGGGCTTTCCATTGCCATGCAGTTGATACATTCAATACAGTCAATGAATGCATTTCTTTGTGTATATTTAACAGTGTGTGCTTTTGAGAAGAAAATGAACTGTTTGGCCAGTTGTGCTTGGTAGGTGGTAGTCTGTGTTAAGAGTTTAGAAAAAGTATCCAAAGTATGGGTAAGCGCTTGTTAGCAATTGAAAAAAACTGTAAGTTAACTCGTGCTCCACAGTGACCTGTGACCAGGGCCGGATTAAGATGGCTTTGGGGCCCCTAGGCTACAAGTTGATGTGGGGCCCCTCGGAAAGCAAATTTTGTGACAAATGTACATGGACAGTGTCATCATTACATGCTAGGAATTACGGGACAACAACGTCTACCAACTGTACTCAACGTACTCAATATGGCATCTTGTCATAATTCTGCAATCTCTCACTTTAAAAATCGGGGGGGGGGGGGGGGGGGGGGGGGGTGGTGGCAGGTGGGGGCCCTAGGCTGCAGCCATGTCTAGCCTGTGCATGAATCCAGCCCTGCCTGTGACAGGTCAGGGTTAGGGATGATTTTGGCCTGGGCACAAATTTTGCCATTTCCCTTGCTTAGTGTGCTGTTGTTGGGAAAAGTAAGGTGGAAGTAAAGTGTTGCTTGTTAGGGTTAGGGATGGTTTTGCTCACGGTCACGTTTTTGGTCAGGTCTTAGCAACAGAAATTTGTTGCGGGCAACAGAAATTCAACGCAACAGAGGGAAAACTGTGCGAGCCTGGTCAGTGGTCAGGTGCCAAAACAAAAGCTTTGCTGCAGCATTGTAGATCACGACTTGCAAAGTCATTGCACCACAATCCATGGACTGTCCAGACCAGGAGGGATGTTGTATTTCAGCGGGGCATTTAAAAAAATAGTAGAGTATAGTACTTTTATTAATCCCGAAGGAAATTAAGCTGTCTGTCAGTTTACAGGTACATAAATACACAAATACAAAAAAGACCTAATACACATTATTGTACATTGTAGTAAAAATATAGCACACACTTGTTATACTGTATGAAGGCAAGGCAAGGACCAGAGCACAACAATGAAAGTGTCAAAGTGTAATGAAAGCATTCCAGTCTGTACAATTCTCTAAAGCTCTTCAAACTCTTCAAACAGGTGCACAAACCTATCACCAACAATCTGATCTTAAGTGCATTACGCCATAGCTTCCACAATTACAGTACTGTAGTTCAGTGCTACTGGCTCTAGCTCTAACACAGGCAGTTTGTCTTTTATGTTTTTTTACTGACAGCCATAGTGAGAAGTCTTCATAGCATTGCCTTCCAATTCTTTCATCTTCACCATTCTCATCATCATCATCATCATCATCTTCATCTTCATCAGTATCATCCATGTCAGTGTTGTCTTTTTATGTCATCATTTGTACCTTAGTAATGTTTCTGTTCCTCATCTGATTCTGTTCTATTCTGGTGATGTTCCATCTGTCCTGCTTTCTCTCTCTCTATTAAACGCACACACACGCACACGCACACGCACACGCACACACACACACGCACGTACACACACACACACACACACACACACACACACACACACACACACACACACACACACACACACACACACACACACACACACACACACACACACACACATTCCCTCTCTCACCAGTGCTGTCTGTGTGTCACACCTTCCGGAACCACCCTTTCATTCATTCTTTTTTTTTCCATTCATTTTCCCTCCCTCCACCTCTTTCTCCCTTTTCAGTTCATTCTGTGCCCAACCTTCATTTCTCCACCTCTCGCATTGCAAACTCCTCACCATTACATTGCATCATTTCATCTTCATTCATCATGCATGCCTTTCTCTTCTTTGCTTCTCTTCTTCACTTGCTCCCCTGCTGTTCTCCGTTCTCCATTCTCCGCCCTCCTTTCTCGGTCTCCGTCTCCGGCCTTGGCACCGTTGGCACTCTTGCTGCTGCGTTGGCATCGTTGGCACTCTGCTCTCTTGCTCTCCTGCTCTTATTCTGCTCTTGCTCCTTGCATGCGGTGTTGCATTCACTGCTGTTGCCAACTCCCCTCTCAAGAGGACAGGCCACAGCACCACCTGCAGGGCTGGAATGGTAATCTGGCATACAGGACATTTTCCCAGTGGGCCGACAGTCATCAGGAAGGGGACTTATGCTTTTGTTTTTTCTTTTTTTGTGTAACATTTTCCCTTAGAGACCGACCCACAATTTAGTACAGAGGGCGGCCCATCTGTGCATCCTTAAAGGGGTATGCCACTATTTTGGGGCTTAATACAGTTACAATCGTTGGCCGGGGTTTACATGCTACAATTTTTTATGCTACAATGCTACACGGATCCATTGACTTTCACTAGCTTAGCGACATATTCCCTCTTTTAACTTGTCTTAAAGCAAGACAACGGCTTACCTGAAAAATAAGACACTTTACCACCTTTATAAACCCCGGCCAACAATTTTAACTGTACTATGCCCCAAAATAGTGGCATACCCCTTTAATATACAGTGGACTGAGCCCATCATAATTGTAGTATGGGGGTGGTGGTGGTGAGGGGGGTTGGCCTATGCCAAAATGTCCCCGTCCGGTTTGTGGTCTTAGTCCAGCCCTGAGCACCTTGCCATAGCCTACCTTGTCCCTTGTGCCAGTGCCCATGCCTGTGCGGTGTACTGTACATGCAGCGGGCACAACATGGTGAAGGAAATGAAGCCCTGCTTCACGCCTCCCTGCCCTGTCATGCCCTGTGGCTGAGGAGGGACGGGCAGTGGTGTAGTCTACGTAGAACGTGGGTATACGGAGTATACCCACTTGTAAATTTCAGGGATTTCAGTATACCCACTTAAAATTGATTGATCCATTATTTTGAATAGCACAAATATATACAGTATACCCACTTCAAAAATGCTCAAATATACAGTATACCCACCATAAAAAAGTAGACTACACCACTGGGGACGGGCACAGCAGGGCATGACACAGCTCGGCTCAGTTTGGCACATGTGGTACGGCAGGGTGCTAAGGAAGTAGCCTGTGGGTCCACGTCAATATCTAACCTCCCGTCCTCGCCTTGTGCACACATGTTCTAGGGGTGCAAATGACAATCGTTATGTATTGATGCATCGATTCTACGGCCGCCAATCAAATCGAATCATATTTTATCGTGGGGCATTCTTCTCAAGTATCGCAAATAATCAAATCGCTGGCCTCAGCCCAATGCCCTAGTTGCTAACTGTGCAACGTAATAGAAGTGGAAAAGTAATTGGGGAAAACTCGAATCGAAACGTATTGTATTGTGGCGTGGGGCATTCTTAAGTATCGAAAGTAATCAAATAACTGCCTTTAGAAATCGATATCGAATCGTATCGTCATGAAGGCTGTGATTTACACCCCTAACATGGTCACATGTATGTTGCCATAATATAAGGTAAGTGCATGTTTTTAATATTGTCTGCCTGTTTGGTCTCCCAACTGCCTATTCGGCTATGGCCACCAGGAGGCCTAAGGACACACACACACACACACACACACACACACACACACACACACACACACACACACACACACACACACACACACACACACACACACACACACAGGTCTGCAAGTCAATTTACGTAGCTCCTTCCATCCTTTCCTGTTGCCTCTGATGCCATCTACAGTATGTAGAGAAAGCGATGACGTGAACCAGCAGAGAGTGACTGTTTTTGGAGAGGGGATTTCCCCCTTTTCAACGTCCCAATTACAGATGAGAGAATAACCTCTGAAATATGCTTTTGCAAGATATTGCATTAAGACAGTGTTTCTCAAACTTTTTCAGACCGAGGACCACTTTGTCCCCCAAAAAATCTTCAGGGACCACCTGTCAACTGATTTGACAGTTGACGGGTGCTAATTTGACACTGCTAATGATACCCCTTACTATTTTTCACATTACAAGCTATTGTGGTGAAAATAATACTTCAGCTATGTTTAGCTTTGTAATAATGTTACAAATATAGTATAATGCTAGCTTGTCTTGGAAAAGTAGAGATCCCCTCGCGGACCACCTGAGCTCTGTCGCGGACCACAAGTGGTCCCCGGACCACACTTTGAGAATCACTGCATTAAGACGATGGGGATGAGTGTCACATCATGGGGCTGAACGTCCACCACAGGAAAGGACGAGAGGGAATAGATGGACTTGCACTCAAAGACACATGTACAGTACAATGCTTTCAATCAGAAGTGCTTGAGGGTGCTAGAGCTCCTAGTCTTGGGCTCTAGAACTGCATGTACAGTAACTAACTTGCTTAAGGGTTCCAGAACTCCTGGTCGTGGGGGGGGTCTAGACCTGCATGTACAGTACAGTAAGTCAGAACTGCTTGAGGGTTCTAGAACTCCTAATTGTGGGTTCCAGAACTCCTGGTCGTGGGGGGTCTAGACCTGCATGTACACTACAGTAAGTCAGAACTGCTTGAGGGTTCTAGAACTCCTGGTCGAGGGGGGTCTACACACCTGCATGTACAGTAAGTGAGAGCAAGTATCATTGTCCTAGGCGCTTCACTAAGGGGATGTGCTATTCGCTGTGCCAGAAAGGGCTGAGTCTTGCACTCATAAAGAAAAAAAAGAGAAAGATTAACCCAAAATGTAGCCTTCTGTACTTAATTTACATAACAAGCATCCATGTATTCCACCTCATTAAGTAAACAAGAAGTTCATACAGTACTATGTGTGACTTACCGTACTGACTTTACTCAAAGTGTAGCTGGCAAAACTACATGGATAATAGTTATGAAAATGTAAAAAATCATTAAGTCTACAGTTTGGGTTCATTTTTTTGTCAATGTCATTTCAGGAAGAGAGACAACTGTTGTTGCCTGTTGGTTTGTTTTGTTTATGGTTGCCATGGAAACGTGCTAAGCATGGAGCAGAGCCGGGGGCCTGAGTCATGGCCATGGTTGTATCACACATGCACGCACACACAACACACACACACACACACACACACACACACACACACACACACACACACACACACACACACACACACACACACACACACACACACACACACACACACACACACACACACACACACACACACACACCCAAACACAGACGCTAGCACGCTAGCAACACAGGTTAAGGCATGGTATTGGGTGTGCTACTGGTTATGCTAGGCTCAACTCCTGTCGAGATGACCTGCATTGAGACCATGTGAGATATGGCGCACTCACACATGCATACACACACATGCACGCACACACACACACACGCACGCACGAAGCACGAAGCACACAGCACTGAGCCATGGCCGTTGGTTTGCTGCTGGTCATGCTAGGTTCAGCTCACTTGTTGGGTTGACCTGCATTGAGACCATGTGAAATATCAAGCACACTGTGATGCAAGCCTTGTTGAATGGGATTAGCTTCATACCGTCTCCATAGGTGTGTATATGGAAAGAGAGAGAGAGAGAGAGAGAGAGAGAGAGAGAGAGAGTGTGTGTGTGTGTGTGTGTGTGTGTGTGTGTGTGTGTGTGTGTGTGTGTGTGTGTGTGTGTGTGTGTGTGTGTGTGTGTGTGTGTGTGTGTGAGTATGCCTGTGGACTAAGAGACAAATGACCACGTTCATATTGTGTGTGTGTGTGTGTGTGTGTGTGTGTGTGTGTGTGTGTGTGTGTGTGTGTGTGTGTGTGTGTGTGTGTGTGTGTCTTTGAGAGTGCTTGTGTGTGTGTGCATGCATGTATGTGTGCGTATGCATGCATGTTTGTGTGTGTTTGTGTGTGTGTATGTATGTGCACACGTGTGTGTGTGTGTGTGTCTGAAGGTGATCTCGGAGGCGGATGGGCGTGTGCACGTGGAGAGCACCAAGGGCCACTGCATCTTCACCATCGAGGGGGCGGAGCGTCAGGACGAGGGCACGTACTCTGTCATCGTTCGGAACCCCGCCGGAGAGGACAAGGCCGACATCGTTGTCAAGGTCGTAGGTATGTAGCCTGGTCCTGACCATCCCATAATGCTACATTTCATTTCGTATTCATGGTCTGGACTTTGTTTGATCTGACGCGATTGCAGGAAGCAGGAAGGAAATTTTCGGAAAAATCAGGATTTAACTAAGTTGTTGAACAAACATGTCTGATGTCTATCTATGGCGATGTAGGACTGTTTAACAGACATGTCTGACAGAACATCCTACCGTAGGATAAAATTACAATGTAGGACCGTTTGTCAGAACACTGGCACAAATCCCGGTCAACATCGTAACAGAAAACAGGTACCAGATGTAGTGCGGAGCCAAGTCTCTTGGCGGAAGTACGTAGGATGATGCGCGAGGCTAGTAGGTAAGGCCAAACAGAGGTGTTTTTAAAGGTGCACTGTGTAGGATGGAGCTCAGAGTAAGAAACTCTGCTACTCATTGAAACCGTGCTGCATAATTTTTTTCTGCCCAGGTGTACCCGATCTTGCCTCCTCATCAAATTTTATTATTTCAGTTCTATATGCTCTCTACTTTATTTTACAGTTTACGGGAATTAGAGAGGGTGCCCCTGGCGGTCATAGATCCAGTCAGCCCCTTTGACCGTTTATAATTTGTTTATCATTAGTTACTTAATTATGGACTACGTCTTTATCATGTTTTTTATGCATCCATTAATATAAAGTGTTACCGCTTTTTGCATTGTGGAAACTTAGCGTCTTTTGTCCTCTTTGCCCAGATGTGCCCGATCCCCCCCAGGCTCCCAGGATCCTCAGCGTGGGCGAGGATTCCTGCGTGGTCGAATGGGATGCCCCGCTCTTCGATGGAGGCTCCCCTGTTATTGGTGAGTGGGAGAGGCAAAGGAAGGGCATGAAATATTAATAGTAAATTACAAACCCCAACTCCATATAAGTTGGGACGCAAGGTTAATTGTGAATAATAACAAAATACTGCCATTTTCAAAAACTCTGGGTCTGACATTAGTTGGAGAACGGTACAAAGAAAATATATCAGCCATCAAAACTGACCAAAATTATTGTTTTGGGGGATATTCATGAATATGTAAATCCAACGTGTCTCAAAAGAGTTGGGACGGAGACAATAAAAGGCAGCAAATGTCGAGGAAGACTAAAAACAAAACAAAGGACAACACTTAACAGTTAATAGCATTAACCAATGAGATTATTTTATGTAAAAACAGTGTTGATTCCTATCTTGGACATGATTTCAACAGCTTAAATGGTAGGTGTATTCCTTGTCATGTTTTGCAATGTTTTCCTTTCTGTAGTGCTTACAGTGTGGCAGGTCTTGACCAAAAGCCAGCTATTTTATGTCCTGCTGGTCCTTATGTTGGAGTTAAACTGTGAAAACATAGTAGAGAATGCAATTTGTCCTTACTATGTGGCAGTAATCGAAGATCTCCCTTCAAAATATAAAGCACGAGTGGCTTTTCATGCTGTTTAAAACCCATTTATTTCATTCAGTACTGTATTTAATTCTACAGGTGAGTTAGAACAGCTTAACCAATGTACTACTGCACCCCCATGTCATCATGGAGGCTGACTTTTGAAGTTAGCACTAACACAAGTTGCATGTCAATTTCCACTGTAGTACAGGATGTGCAAGGCTCTATTATTTTAAAAAAAGAATTGACTTCTGCAACTTCTGCTGACTTCTGTAAGCAATTTACAGTTTCCCATGCCTTCTGGGTCTATTTCAAGTGAGCTCGGGTGGATAGGGGAATGTTAAACCCCTCTATCATTTGCACACATGAAGCGTCCTTAATTCTGAGTGACTCAGCCTCTCTGTGATTGTCTTATACCTGTACACTCAAATTATACATCAGTACAATTCATTTTGAAATGTTCTTCCTTTTTGTTTTATTGTATTTGGATGTTTATAACATTTCACTGATCCCCGTCCCAACTTATTTGAGACGTGTTGCAGTTATCAAATTAGAAATGAGTACATATGTCCCCTAAAACAGTATTATTTTCTCGGTTTTAACACTTGATATGTTGTCTTTTCACTATTCTTCATCTGAGGAATGTATTGAATGTTTTGAAAATGATAGCATTTTGATTTAATTCTCAGTTTACCAAACGTCCCAACTTCATCGGAGTTGGGGTTTGTACATTACATTACACCTAGCTGATGCTTTCATCCTTAGCAACTTACCGTAACAGATATTACAGGGTATTGGTTACAGTCCATGGAGCAGTGTGTGGATGGAAGCTTTTTTTCCAGCAGGGCACAGATGGATATATTTGCTGTGTTGTTTTGACATGTTTATACAAGTTTGTGTTTATGCCATGGATATGTCTTGGAGGATAAGAAGAAGAAGAATTAGGGGCAATAGCTATACACTTATTTTAATGTTTTTCTTGTGTTGTCTGCTT
>NC_085879.1:36611205-36616205 GCF_034702125.1 Engraulis encrasicolus | reverse complement strand
AGTCATGACGTCTTCTAGCAACTTCTAGCGACTTTTCAGCAAGCCAATAGCGACTTTCGCTGATTGTTTTTGGCAACACTGATCGCTTGGTGACCTGAAGGAAATTATTAGGGCCCGGGACGGGTCATAGGTTTCTGTTACGTCAATTTACTTCATCATTTATATCGTTTTTGACTGTAGGCTTTTGTGTAGCCTCTTTGTGCGTATGGGCTCTCTGGCAGCCTGTTCACTCATTGCCAAAAAGACTCAATTGCATCATAATAACATTGTATTGCTCTTGACATTACAGAGAGTCTTAACAGATTGAGACTTGGTCATTACAATTTTGGTGACCGTAAGGTTACGACATAGGCTCTGCACATAGGCTTTCTTACTTCATCCTTGTGCTCAGGTTTTTCACCTGTGTCTAAGTCTAAGGAAGAGAACTTGAGGTGTTTGCTTCTGGTTCACACTCCTGCTACTTTCGGGATGCGCAAAGCCTATTGCACACTGAGGAAAGCACACGCCAAAACGCGTCTGTGCACAAAAGTAAAGAAAACAGTTTGATGCAAGGTGTGTCCCCTTCTCTTTCATTTTAAGTATTTTATTTAGGCCAGCACCCTCAAAATTAATCAAAAAACGTGAGTGAAGCCTGCTACCTGTCATACTTGATTTTTATAGCAGTCTCATAGCCACTTTCAGATGGAGTCGCCGGCGGGCCTAGTCTCTATTTACTGCAGAAAATACCCAACTACATCATAATAACATTGCTAAGACAGTACCGAGAGCCTTAACTAACAGATTAAGACATAGCCATTACAATTTTGGTGACAGTAAGGTTATAACATAGGCTCTGCGCTAAGGGGTTAAGCAAGTTAGTGAGTTAGATACTGGGTTTAGAACAGTCTCTTTTGCTAGTTAGCAAGTTAGTCCCATGCAGCGTTTAGAACAGTCTCTTATGCTTGTTAGCAAGTTACTCCCGTGTAGGGTTTAGAACAGTCTCTTATGCTTGTTAGCAAGTTACTCCCGTGTAGGGTTTAGAACAGTCTCTTATGCTTGTTAGCAAGTTACTCCTGTGTAGGGTTTAGAACAGTGTCTTATGCAACGGGGACTAAGGGAGGGACTCGCTAACAGAGTAACGAACTAAATGCATTTTAAACTAAAAAGCATTTCTAGAGCATTTCTCTTTTTAGTAAAAATAGATAAATAAAAAATACTCTAAAAAACTTTGAGTTTGTTACTCTGTGTCCAAGTCCATCCTGTCATCAGTATAATGCTTCACTTGACTACCGCACCTGGACCAAAAGGACATGCGTAAAGGGCACACCTCTTTTTTGTGCTAAGCTTTCTTACGCAGCGGGGTCTCCCTGTGCACCCAGCTTAGATTCGCTTTCATGCAGAAAAACACACCCTTCTGCTTTGGCTCTTCAGAACAAAACCCAAACCCAGTGTAAGTTCTTCAGGGCATTGTGCGTGTGTGTGTGTGTGTGCATGTATGTGCGTGTGTGTGTGCATGTGTGTGTGTTTGTAAAAAAAAAAATAGTTGCAAATAGCTTATAGCTAAGTACACAAATAGTTTTATTGTTTGATCTTGTTGCTGTGTGTGCTGTGCTGTGTGTGCATTGGTGCATACATGTGCGTGCACAAGTAAGGGTGTGTGTGTGTGTGTGTGTGTGTGTGTGTGTACCTCCACATTGCTATCAGAAGGCTGTGATGTAAATCAGACAGCAGGCTCTGAACAAACATGCCACAGATAGCTGGTGTGTGTGTGTGTGTGTGTGTGTGTGTGTGTGTGTGTGTGTGTGTGTGTGTGTGTGTGTGTGTGTGTGTGTGTGTGTGTGTGTGTGTGTGTGTGTGTGTGTGTGTGTGTGTGTGTGAGCACATGGGTGCATGTGAGTGCGTGGGTGCATGCGTGTCACAGACAGCTGTGCTATTGTTATACAGCCCAGACCTGTTGCTTGTCTTCAACACACTCCCCTATCTCTCTCTCTCTCTCTCTCTCTCTCTCTGTCTCTCTCTCTCTCTCCCTCTCTCTCTCTCTCTCTCTCTCTCTCTCTCTCTCTCTCTCTCTCTCTCTCTCTCTCTCTCTCTCTCTCTCTCTCTCTCTCTCTGAGTGTGTCTGTGTGAGATGTATCATATCAATGCATATCAGTCCTGCTCCTCACCTCAAAGCAGTTCTTCAAACAGTCCTGGTTAATTCATGGCACTTCATGTTCAAAGATTAGCTTCAGCGACGTTAAGCTTAGCTGCTAAACCCATCACACCACTCCCAGCACTAGCTATTGTTCATTGCCAGGTTAAAGGGTCAGAGGTGTCAAAAGTAAAAGTCAATGATATTACATAGATGTTACTCCATTTACTCCATTGTACCTAATGAGGTGGATAGACTGTGTTGTTGCTGAAAAACACTAAAAACCTAACAAGAACCCACCACTAATTTGATCCCACCAGCGCAAAGGTAGCAGATCACAAGACAAGTGCCCAGGTCTACTGGTTATTAAAATTAGTTAACTGTGTTGGAAGGAAATTGTGGGTTTTTTCCTTTTCCTTTTCCTTTTGACTCCTCTGTAAAGGGTTTAGGCATCTTTAGGCAGGGGGTCACTGTCATCTTTCTGCTGCTCCTTATTTTGAACTGACAGTCCCCCCTCTCTCTCTTGACGTCATCATCGCGCTAGTTGCAGACATGTAGCTGACAGTTTGACATATGGCACTATAGTATGTGTGTGTGTATGCCTGTGTGTGTGTGTGCGTGTCCGTTTGTATGTAGCCTATAGGCTACCTTGCTGCTTGTGGGTGTGTGTGTCTGTGTTCCTTTTGTGCCTTCTTGCGTGTGTGTTGTGTGTGCACACAGAGTTTAGTTGCTGTTGAATTGAGGTGATTTATGGCTGATGGTTTTAGATGGTAGCTGGTGTGTCAGCTAGTAGACGAATAAGAGTGCTTATGTGCTTATGCTCACACACAAACACAAAACTCACACAGCATGCGTGCCAGCCAGGTATAGCCTATGTACAGTACAGTACCCACCTCTGTGGGAGGGCATACATGCAAGGCATACGTCAGTGTTTCTCAAACTTCTTCTCCCATTCCCCTCCTTCAGAGTATTTGTGAATACAACCACCCAGTAAAATGGTAACGGAAATATAAACAAATAGCTTAAAAGACCAGTTCAGTCAACTTCAATATGCTGTTGTATTGCTCACGCTACCCTTGACTTGTCAGTCATTTTTCGGCTCAGCCCTTTCCGAGATATGAGCTATTCTAATGGGGGGTGGAGTCACTAGTTGTCTGCTGATGTTGTATAACCTTTTGGATGTTTTTGGGAATAAATAAAAATGTAAACAAAATGTAAACAAAGCGCTGCCCCCATTACAATGACCAGGATCTCAGAAAAGGCTAAAGAAAAAAAAAAAAAAAACTCAGGTACTGACAAGTCCAGGGTAGTATAAGCATTACAACTGCATGTTGAAATTGGCTGAACTTATCCTTTAAGTGTATTAAAACCAAATATATACCTATGTGTTCTTTGAACATATTTAGGAGAATTGGTGTGGATGTAGCATATTGTGAGTGAATGTGTTCATGGCAAAACAGAAATGTAGGTCATTTTGAGAAACACTGGCATATGTAGTGACACTGACATATGTAGTGACCTCCGTGTACAGAAGATGAGAAACGTTTAGAGACCGTAAGGACTCTGGTGAAGGAGATTTGTCAAAACGTTCATCTAATGCACTGAAAATAATGAAGGATGGATTGTCACTGGAAGCTATTTAGTGTGTGTTTTCCTTAGTTCTAAAAAGTTTAGAAACGTTTGTAATAGAAACACATTTAAAATATCTGAAGTTGTTGTACCCCGTCAGCATTACAGAAAGAAAATTGCTGTATTTGTTATGAAAAGCCCAGTGAAAACCCCTGACTGCAGTTATTTATATATACAGTAAAGCTTCAGTTTTTATAGACTGTAGGCAGTGGTGGGCAAAGTAAAAGCAAAAGTACTTTTGTGGTGTAATTACGACAGTAGCACATGATATTACATAGCTGTAACACTGTTTATTCCATTGTATCTACCTATTGAGATAGACTGTGTTATGACTGAAAAACACTAAAAACCTAACAAGGACCCACCACAAACTCAATCCAACCTGTGCAGAATCAGCTTATCGCAAGACAAGTACATTGGTCTACTTTTTACTCAGATAAGTTACCTGTGTTGGAAGAAAACTGTGTTTCTTTTTTTTAACTTTTACTTTTACTTTGTCCACCACTGACTGTACAGTGGGCCTATATTTTAAGTTATTAATAGATTCTGTAAAACATCAGTTTACAGTATATATAGTGAAGCTTCTGTTATTTCCTTCCTTGAAGTTGCTTATACATACAGTGAAGCTTAAGTTTATATATATACTGCAAAGCTTCAGTTTTTTTCTTGATCAGGTCAGGTCAGGGTAACATCAGGACCAGCATCACTTGAGCCACTTGGTTCCCGTGTTCCTGTGTGATTCTTGTCACCCAGTGACACTCTGTGTTTGCTTGTATAAACATTGGGCCCCCAGCAAGCTCAAACATGTATTTGTATTTGTGTTGGTAAGCTTGGCTTATGTGAGTGCAAGAGAGTACGTGTGTGAGTGCGAGAGAGAGAGAGATTGAGCATGTTTGTCTTTGCGTTGGTAAGCTTGGTTTATGTGAGTGCAAGAGAGTACGTGTGTGAGTGCGAGAGAGAGAGAGAGAGAGAGATTGAGCATGTTTGTGTTTGTGTTGGTAAGCTTGGTTTATGTGAGTGCGAGAGAGTATGTGTGTGTGTGTGTGCAAGAGAGAGATTGAGCATGTTTGTGTTTGTGTTGCTGCTAAGCTTGGTGTGTCTGTGTGTGAGTTTGCTCATCTCTTTATTTCTGGTGTGAAAAAGCTGGTGATAAAGCCTGTGCAGATCTTACAGGCACGGGCTCTGTGGCCGTATGGGTGGTATGGGCCGTGTGTGTGCCGTGTGTGTGTGTGTGTGTGAGAGAGAGAGAGAGAGAGAGAGA
>NC_085879.1:36601205-36603705 GCF_034702125.1 Engraulis encrasicolus | reverse complement strand
CTCTCTCTCTCTCTCTCTCTCTCTCTCCCCCTCTCGCTCCCTCTCCTTCTGGCACGGTGACAGTAGGAGCGCTGCCATGCCAAGATCCTGGAGCTGCTCTGGCCCCCTGTTAGTGTTATGAATGAGAGGGCACATTTTAGCAGATTACATGACACTGCACTACACGTACATGCATGGGCGAGGGGTGTGTGTGTGTGTGGTGCGTGCGTGCGTGTGTGTGGTGTGCGTGCATGTGTGTGTGTGTGTGGTGTGTGAGCGTTCGTGTATATGAAACCGCATTACAGGGGGGAAAGGGCATTTGATGCGGCTCTGACTGCACAGATTACAGTAAAAGTCTTTGAAGTATGAAATCATTGGAGGCGTACAGTGCATACGACGTGCAGCTTGGGGTACTGTGTGTGTGTGTGTGTGTGTGTGTGTGTGTGTGTGTGTGTGTGTGTGTGTGTGTGTGTGTGTGTGTGTGTGTGTGTGTGTGTGTGTGTGTGTGTGTGTGTGTGTGTTAATGTGTGCGTGCGCGCAGTAAATATTGCAGTGTAAACACAACACTTATATGCCAATTTTCCACTGCCGGTTTTCTGGTAGGCCTACAGCTCCACACAGCGCAACTCGGCCACCACTTTTTGCTTTTCGATTGGGCACAACACAGCTCATCCGAAGACCGAAAAATGATGACCAAGTTGCACTGTGTTGAGCTATAGGCCTTCCAGAAAACCGGCAGTGGATGAAATAAACCAATAAACTAAACTAAACTAAACAATAGAGTCAAATTGAACCCTTTTGTAGTTGGTAGCCCAAGGGGTCTTGTGATGAAGCGGTCTGCACACTGTGTATTAACTCCAAAAATACTTTATTTCATTTTAACATACGGCAACGTTTCGCTTCCTCAGGCAATGAGAACAATGGTCTGAGTTGACTTATATCACATGACCTACAGGTAGGCTACCTGGCAGAAAGGTGAGCGCACCCTAAGGTGACAAGTGGCATAGCATGCGCCTTGACACGCTGGCATACAAATTCAAGACCAGTGATCACAACCGGTGGTCAGAAGAAAACAAAAAAAAACCCAGAAAAACAAAACAGATAAAAAAGATAAAAAACACACTGCAAAGACAATCAGTCATAATAGTCTGCACAATCATGAATAAGGATTTTTTGTGTGCAGACACATTACATGCATCAATATATCATAGCCTAATCATAGTAAGGGCTTCAAGTCAAATTCCATATTGAGACCTTTGAACCCAAGGGGTTTTACCATTATCCTTAAGGGCCGTACACACACGTTGCTTCTATTTGCTAGCTTGTCGCTTGCTTGCCTACTCGCCTCTGTTTAATGGAACGTTCGCTGAAAGTTCCCGCGGCTTTAACTGCCAATGAACAGGCGAGAAGTACCGAACTCTGCCTTCCAATTGGTTACTCGCTTACTCGCCTCGCTCGAAGATAAAATATTTTCAACTCAGGATCCGCCCACATCGCATCGCTTGTACAGTACTCGCCTACTCAGGGGCGCTGCCAGAAATGCTGGGCCCCATGAAAGATTCGAATTTTGGGCCACCTTAAGGGCCCCTCTCATTGCTTGGGCCCCCTTAAGGGCCCCTCTCAGTGCTTGGGCCCTTAGAATCTGTACCACTTTCCCCCCCTCTAGCGGCCCCTATGCGCCTACTCGCCTGCTAGTCTCGCTGGAACACATTGACATTCTATTGAGTTCCTTCGCTGAGCGAGTAACTAGCAGCGACGTGTGTGTACGGCCCTTAACTCCCGTCCTCCGTTGGGCGTGTGGCCTTGTGCTTGTGGTAAGACCTTATTGTCAACAGAAGTTAAATTCAGTATCTCGCAAAAAAGCATATATCTTGATAACAAGCATCAGATAAGTGTAATGTAATGTAATGCAATGTAATGCTGGTTGTTGGTTCTTGCAGAGCGCCCCAAGATCTGGATCCCCCGGCACCTGAAGCAGACACTGGTCAAGAAGGTCGGGGAGACCATCAACCTGGTCATCCCCTTCCAGGTCAGTCATGTATTTATACCATATAAGCAAAAATGAAGGAAAGGGGGCGCAGTGGCTCAATGAGCTAAAACAAAATACCATTATGGCGGTTAGATTCCGACCCGAGGTCCCTTGCCGATCCTTCCCCCTCTCTCCCCCCACTCAGTCATTTACTGTCTTTACTGTAATCTCTGATTAATAAAAGGTGAATACCCCCCTCCCATTGCTGCCCAAAAAAAGAGAGAAGACCCTTGGTCCAGGCACTTATGAAAAGTCAAAGCAATCTTCAATATATGGGCCACTACATTAAAAATCGCATGAACGTGCCCAAATGTGCACTACTTGCCATTTTGGCTGGTGAAAAACGTAAAATTAGAACCCTGCACCCAAGTGTAATATAATGTAATAATGACAATAATGTGATGTGTAATGATGTGTCCAGAGCATATCGAGCCTGTGCATGAATCCAGCCACGTGTAAAGTAATGTAATGATGTGATGATGTGTCCAGGGC
>NC_085879.1:36586205-36596205 GCF_034702125.1 Engraulis encrasicolus | reverse complement strand
ACTGTACAATATACCCTTGACCCATCATGACCTCTATGACCTGTACTTGTACCTCAGGGCAGGGGTGGGAAACCGTTTTCATTCGAGGGACCACTTCAGATTTTATAAAGTCCTCCAAGGGCCGTACTATGAACACACTCCAGGAGTTCCCCCTGCACTCCATTTTGAGGGCACTGGCTGACTTGTAGTAGTAGTTGTTATTGTAGTACAAGTAATAGTATTGACTGTAGTAGTAGTAGTAGTAGTTGTTGTAATTGTAGAAGTAGTAGTACTGTAGTGTAGTAGCAGTAATATTTAATGTACTCTACTACCCCCTCAGCCCAAGATCACCTGGTACAAGAACAAGATATTATTAGTAGTAGTAGTAGTAGTAGTGATAGTAGTAGTTGTAGTAGTAGTAGCAGTAGTAACAGTAGTAGTAATAGTAGTAGTAGTATTTTGCATACTCTACACCCCGTCAGCCCAAGATCACCTGGTACAAGAACAAGATATTATTATTATTAGTAATAGTAATAGTAGTAGTTTTAGTAGCAGCAGTGTACTACTAGTAGTAGTAGTATTTGACATTATTAGTATTAGTATTTAACATGCTCTACTCCCCCGTCAGCCCAAGATCACCTGGTACAAGAACAAGATGGACATCTCCAGCGAGGCCAAGTACCGCACCTTCAGCAGGCAGGGCGTGCTGACGCTGGAGATACGTAAGCCCTGCCCCTTCGACGGGGGCGTGTACATGTGCAAGGCGGTCAACGCCAGCGGAGAGGACGTGGTGGAGTGCAAGCTCGAGGTCCGCCGTAAGTATTCTAGAACACGCATGTTACCGCGGCGGCCGTCGCTAGATACCCCTGATGATGACGATGATGGTGATGATACAGAATGGCGGTGGTTGCTAGGTAACGTGAGGACAACGATGTGCTATTGATAATAGAGAATTGTCCTATAATCCTGGGTTCAGAAAGTTGTGTAAAAAAGTCTGCCACTTTTCCCCTCTGTAAAGCAGGTGAATCTATAGGTTCTCTTCACACTGCACTGCATAAGTGTCTGCTATCAATAATATAGACAGTGAACTGAGTCAAGCGAATATACAGTACACTGTCTATATTGATGGTGGGTCAATCAGCCACTCCTTCTAAACTGTGAGAAAGTTTTTAAAAAATCAACTATTGGTCTGTGGGGGACTGTTGGGCCACTGGGAACATGCCCTGTATGCCAGATTACTAGCTCAGCCCTCGTTACACTTCAATTCACAGATTGGTATTAAGATGGAATTCGGAGAAAGATTACCCTAAAACATGACCGTTATCCTGTTATTACCAATCTTTAAAATAAATGAATAAGTAAATGCAGTACATGAGCATTACTCGAAATTGCAATGATGATGGTTAATAAGCCAGATCAGATGGACAGGATACTTATTTGACTGCTGAAGCACAAATGGTAAGCAACAAAAAAGACAAGAGAAACAAAACAAAACAAAACATATCACATTTTCATAAACGTGACCTGATGAGGAATCTATGGTAAGCTAAGATGGAGATCTGGGGTCCGCTTCTCGATTCTTGTCGTTGCTAACCGTCTTGAGACCGTCTTAAGACCGTCTTACCGTTCCCTTGGATTTAGTGGTGAGTGTCGCTGTGGAGAGAGAGTTGAGTCGCTCTTACGAAGGACTTTGCTAACGACGATAGCAAAGGCGCTTTCGAGAAACGGACCCCTGGCCTCCATCTCCACCCCTGTGCCTCTGGGTGCATTCCATTACCTTAACTCCCGTCCTCCACCTGTGCTTGTAACCTCGCACTTCACGATGTCCCGCCTCCGTGCAGAAAACAATCAAGTTTTTTCCCCGCTGTCAGCCTAGCCACAACAACTTATAGGGCACTTGCAGTGGTGTAGTCTACTTTTTTGAAGTGGGTATACTGTATATTTATGCTATTCTAAACAATGGATCAATCAACTTTAAGTGGGTATACTGAAATCCCTAAAATTTTGAAGTGGGTATACTCCGTATACCTGCGTTCTACGTAGACTACACCACTGGGCAATTGTCCCCTTCAACATCCTGATTACAAATGAGAACATGACCATTGAGTTACGCTTTCGTGAGATATTGAATTAAACTTCTGTCGTCAAGGCCTCAAGGCCACAAGCACAAGGGAGGATGGGAGTTGGGATAATGGGAAGGACCACTCTCTCTCCTCTCTCCTTACTCTTCTCTTGCATTGCCGGGCACTCCTGTGATGCAAGTGCCGCCTCAAAGAAATTGCACTGCCACCTCAGCCGTGCATATGTGCATCAAATATGAAGTCATATATGATCGCTACAAAACCCTCATATATGAATGCCTTGGCCGCTCATATTTGATTACATGATTGTACATGCAGGAGTTGTGGGTATGTGTGGGTCAGTCGGACAACTGTGCCACTGTAAGGACATTGTCATGTAAAAGAGCAACAGGTTGTACAGGGACGCTTCCTGAATACAGGTTTGATGGAGAGTATAATTTCATAAATGCCATTTCTAAACATTATTTTCACGATTCTTTTTTAAACTCATGTTTCAAAATTAAGGGGGACCTCAACTCACCTGTCACAATGATGGATTTTAATACATTTATCCACATGCCATGTTTAAATGTAAACAGATTTTAAAATATATGTGCGTTTAAAAACATGGGGCAGCCATGGCCTAGTGGTTAAGGAGGTGGACTTAAGATCAGAGGGTTGCTGGTTCATATCCCACCCTTACCAGTCCTCTATACCTCCATCTATGGCTGAAGTGCCCATGAGCCCATGTAACCAATGAAGTCATTTTGCTCACGAAGGCATCAATGTTTTCGAAAATGGCATATTTGAAATATAGCACTTTGGAAAAAAGCTCTTCATATCCTGTAAGTATGTTTGTACTACACCTCAGGGTACCTCTCACACAGGTAGCATGGATCTGTACCAACATATCCATGCCTTGTTCTCGTTGTTGTTTGTGTTTGCTGCTCTCTGTTTGTTTGTTTGTTTGTGTGTGTGTTTATGTTTGACACCCACCTGCTGTCTTCTATGCCTGCCCTCCTCCTCACCTCCTCCTCCTCCTCCTCACCTCCTTCTCCTCCTCCATCACCTCCTCCTCTACGCTCCCCACCCACCCACGCTCGCTCTCTAGCCAAGGAACCCTGAGAGCACGGGGGCCTGTGGGTGCAGCTGAGGTAAGACCCCCACCCCCGTCTCCCCAAAACACACACTCTCCTCCCCTCTACACCTTCCCTCTACACCTCCTCGAACACACACATCCGCGAACACACACACCTGAGGTAAGGCACCCACCCCCACCTCACCTCCTCCACTTCTCCCCTCTGTACCTACTCGAACACACACACACACACACCTCTTTACACACACACCTCTTCGAATACACTTACAAACCTCCCCCAGAACACACACCCCTTACCCACCCGGACACCAGAAACAGGTGACCTGAGGTAAGCCAGTCCTACATGCAGACCTTACACACGCGCGCACGCGCGCACGCACGCACGCACGCACGCACGCACGCGCGCACGCGCGCACGCACGCACGCACGCATCCCTGCATCCCTTTCCTTCCTCAAACACACACCTCCGTCCTACACCCCCCTCCCCACACACACACACACACACACACTCCGTCCTCCATGCATCCCTTCCACACACACATTCCGCCTTTTCCCCCATGACCACCAGCCGAGCTACGTCACCGTCACCGCCACCGCCACCCCCTGCCGTCACCAAACACAATTACCACAGTAACAGGTGTCTTGGCCTGACATCACCCCACACACAATTACCACGGTAACCACTCTCTTCACCTGACGTCACCCAAACACAATTACCACGGTAACGGATGTCCTGGCCTGATATCACCCAAACACAATTACCACGGTAACCGCTGTCTTGGCCTGACATCACCCAAACACAATTACCATGGTAACCGCTGCCCCCCTGTACCGTCAAGGAGGTGATGCTGACGTGACGTCATCATGTTGCTATCTCCATGGTGACCTCATTATTCAGTTCCAAACCTCATGCCTCATGGAGCGCTCAAAATGAACAAACATTCTAAAAAGTTGAAGCTTTTTTTCTTGATGTTTTCAACTGTTGTTGCGATTTGTACTCTAATGTGGTCATATTTCAGTTTTTGAGAGCATACTGTATGTAAGTGAGCATGTAGTTCATACGTCTGCGTTATACTATATGTTATATGTATCTTAGATTGAATGGGTGTAAAGAGTTTTATGCACAATGTACAATGCTGTCTTTCTTTGTGGTGTTTAATGAAAAGGCAATATACAGAATCAGGTAATAAACTCGTAGGGATTAATATAAGCAGAATAATGTATAAACTACTCTGTAGAGCGGGTTATCTGCTACTGAGTGTAACGTTTGAACAGTGTACATATTCCCATGTTGTGTATTTGAAAAGAACAGCTGTTTGTAAACATAAATTAAGGTGTTATACAATATTAACGCATTATGAGGTACAGTGGCGTGCACATACATTTTGGGAGGCAGTTGCTCTGGGTTTCAAAAAGGGCAATTTTTTAGGGCAAAGGGGCAGGTGCTGTAGAACCACCTCGTCCCTATCTGTGTATTCCTACGAGTGCGAAGGCGCTTGAATACTGTACATATTCCCATATTGTGTATTTGAAATGGACAGCTGTTTGTAAATATAAATTAAGGTGTTATACAATATTATGCATTATGAGAGGTATTATACGGTAATGCACTAATAATCTGTCATTTTTGTAGTGTTACTTCATCACTTAGAGAGTAGCACCAACAAGAGTTGGTTTTCTATGGCTCTCAATACAACCAACTGAGTGGTAAAGGTGGGCTGTGTAGGGTGGTGGCCAGAGTAGGCATTGCAAATATGCTGCTCATTGAAACTGTGCTGTCTACTTCCAAATTCGATCTCTTCATGAATATTTACTAAATGCTAATATTTACTAGTATTTTCAAAGTAGAACAATAGGAGAAAGGTAAAACGCAATTATTTAACCCTGTGAAACCTGAACCATGAAAGCAATGAGAGAAAATTCTAATTTTTTTGAATTTGCTTCAATATTGGTCCCTTATAAGAAATGTGAAAAAAAAAATCAAAATTTTGTTAAGGTAGCTGAGATATTTAATGCATCATATATGATGCATCAGGCTTTTAATGAATGACAATTCCAATTTCATGACCATTGAAAAATGACTTTTAATGCATTTACAACTTTTTTTTATTTAAAAAAGTTGTCAGACAATTTAATTTGAGGATTATCTTTAAATATTTAGTGAGATCCTGCCATTTTTTTAAGCCTATCCTTGTTTTAGCAGGACCATATTTTACATTTCCCACAGCCTGGTTGGGTAATTTTTTAAAATCTATGTAAAAACATAGCTGATCGAATGCTCAACAACCTATTTATGAGTGTAATATAGATCATTATTCATTTTTGATGTGTAATTTGAATATATGGGTCCATTACTACAATTGGACCATTTCTCCATTCACTTCAATGCATTTTTTACGAGATCATAATTTCAACATTGCAAGTAAAACCTGTTTCTTAAGGCAATATCTTTGTCTTGAAGTAAAACAACTTGTGTGTTTTGTTAAACGATCGTCGTGGTGTGCTTTGTAAGATTCCCTATGGAGCAAATGCATTGATGGCTGACTTCCTGCCACCGCCGGATGGTGCTTATATGTCTCATCAGTTTTAGCACGATCTCTCTGCAACACGGTGTAAAAATATAAACTCTTCCTTGCTTAATTGCACAAAGCAAGTGTTCAAATTAAAGGATGTAGAGTTATATTTCGGAAATTTGTACACAAACCTTATGCAATTTGACGAAATCTCAGCGTCGGTCAGGGAAACCGCTTCTACCCCATTTTCCTGTTTTTCGCCGAGCTGTGGTCAACTTGTTGTCGACCGCTGCTCTCTTGTGGCGGTTTCCGTGTACTGCAGGACGTTTGAAAATGAGACGCAGGATGTTTTTCAGATCGATTTTTTTTTGTGTCAGCGTGGAGAGGGCTTTGAATTTGATGAGACATATATGATGCATCCGGCGCGATAGGGTTAACTTGTAAAATGAGCATCTTTCCAAAAATGGTGGACTGTGTCTTGAACTTTACTTTACTGTGTGTGACTTTAAGCATTAAAGGTAGAGTAGTTAAGTAGTTAAATAGCCCAGTGTTTTTTGAGTGTTATCGAGTGTTTTCTACCACCAGCAATTTCTAAGTATTTATTATTATGGGAAAATTGCACTTTTCATACATAAAAAGGTGGATCTTCTCCATGTCCACGTTTGAATTTCCAGTAATAGACAACTTTAGCTGCAAAACTAACCGTACACTGGTCAGGCCAGTAAATATTTAGAATAAATAGTTTATTACTCAGTAAATATCCATGAAAAGATCGAATTTGGGAATGAGCAGCATAGTTGCAATGGGCAGCATACAGTAGATGTAATGCCTACTCTGGCCACAAACCTACATCCTCTACCTTTCAATGGCGATATATATTCTAACATGATGTCGTCTGGCCCCATCAGCCCAGCCAAAGGAGGGTGAGCAAAAGAAGTGAGACGTCTCCAGTTATTCCCCAGCCCATTGGACAGGACAGTCGTCGCCCCCGGATACCCCTTCTCCCGCCCCTCCTGGTCACTCTTCTGCCCCCTGAGTGGTTGCTCGGAAGTCATGTAAATCTACATGAAGGATTTGATTGGCTGTCAGCAAGATCACCCCTACCCCACACCCCACATTGCTGCAGTATGTTTTCCCGACGTTGATTAAGACTAGTCCCGTGTATCTTTTCTCCCATCGGAACCTATATCATGGTACGACTACGACTAGACTTAATCTACGTGCGGTAAACTGGCCTAATTTACGTATGTGTTTCAGCTCAATATTGTGTATGGCATTTAATATAGTGCTAGTCTTAGTCTCCTGGTTAAACTCACTCATCCATCATTAAAACATCCACTACCATTTCATTCTTCTTCTTGTCTTCTTTCTTTGTCATCTATTTTGCACGCTTTTTTGTTTTGCTCTCTCGGTAACACTTTATTTTAGGGACACATATATTAGCACTAATACATACAATATTAATGCCTGTGTAAGTAACTTGTAAGGCATGTACTAAGCAAAATAAGACAGTTATTAAGCATGTATTCACAAATGTCTTGTTCATGCCCAATTAGGGATTTATTACTAATATAACGTTAGTAAGGACCAGTAAGCCTATATTTCTATTTATTAGTAAGTAGTAAGTGGCAGAATACAATGTGTATAAGCTCCCGACACACTGTGTGAACAAACCCTGAACAGTGTGAAAACAGATGCGGAATAATGGTCCCTATTCTGAAGTGATGCATTGCTCACCCCAGATGGCTTAGGGCTCCCACACTACCAAAGTCCCCCTCGTTACCTAGGGCCCCCACACCATCCAAGCCTGCACTACCTAGCCCCCACATATCACCAAACTGTAAGGGTATAGTAAATAATTCATCCTCCCCCAGCCAAGACATTCAGTTTTCTCTTGATCATATCAGTATGTACAAGGTAACAGGAGCACTTGTCAATGGCGGTGGGTTGGTGAGATGCAATTTTTTTCATGTACCACTGAGTTTTAATTGTAAAAAAAACCCTAAATAAATGCAGAACATAAAAATATTAGTTTTGAAGCGAAAATTAACTATTCTTTTGTGATAATTAAGTTAATGTTAGTAAACATTAGCTTCAAGAAGTGCAGTGCATGATGGGTACGCAATCTAGGCCAACAGACAACCTACCCAGCTTTGAGCCTACCTACGTCCTTAGCTCCTCCCCTCACTCGTGCAATTTAGTTGCTTGTTGCAATTTGCCATGTACGTAACAACAGAACTATTATCATTGCTGCATTGGCCATGCATTGCATTTCTGACTAAGGGCGTACCCATCATGCACTGCACTTCTTGGAGCTAAGTTTCTCAGACATTAACTTATTTATCACAAAGGAACAGCTTAGTTTCGCTTCCAAACTATTTCTCATTGTTATTATATTTTGCATTTATTGTACGGTTTTTACATTTAAAACTAATTGGTGTATGAAAAAATGACATCTCACCACCCCACCGTCATTGAGAAGTTTGCGTCCAATCCTTGCTATATAAATAATTGAGATCTACAAATCTCATTAGACTGATGTAAAATCAGACAAGAGCTTACACTTTGCTTCCCGGGGGGGGGCTGGGTAGAGTGGGGGCCCTACGTAGTGCGGGGGCTCTAAGCAATCTGGGCTGAGCAATGCATTACTTTAGAATAGGGACCCTTATTCCACATCTGTTTTCACACTGTTCCGGGTTTGTTCACACAGTTTACCAGGAGCTTATACACATTGTATTTTGGCCCTTACTGCTTACTCATAAATAGAAATCTAGGTCTACTAGGTCCTTACTAAGGTTATATTGGTAATACATCCCTTATTGTGCATGAACAAGACATTTGCGAATAAATGTCTAACAACTGTCTTATTTTGCTTAGTACATGCCTTGCAAGTTACTTACACAGACATTAATATTGTATGTATTAGTGCTAATAGATGTATCCCTAAAATAAAGTGTTACCGCTCTCTCTTCTCTTCTCTTCTCTTCTCTTCTCTTCTCTTCCTCCTATCTTTCTTTCCTTCCTTCTTGTTTCTGCTGAGGTGAGGGATTTTTGCCTTAGACAGATAAGGCCTTTGGTCATGTTGCCCTTGGTTGTCCTACATGAAATGGGGCCGTGGCCGCTTAAATGAGAATGTACACCCTTCTATTCTATTCGTTTCACTGATGAGATATTTATTGTTTTGGTTTATGATGAATAATAATAAACTTTGCTTTTTTTGTGGACGCTACCGTGTGTTAAGAGTCGGTTTTGTCGTGGGTAGTGTGGGCAGGGTTGGACTGGTGGAGAAATAGGCCGCGGGCACTTTTGGCTTAAAGGGGTCACTATTTTGGGGCTTAATACAGTTAAAATCGTTGGCCAGGGTTTATAAAGGTGGTAAAGTGTCTTATTGCTCATGTGACCCGTTGTCTTGCTTTACGACAAGTTAAAAGAGGGAGCATGTCGCTAAGCTAGTGAAAATCAATGGATCCGTGAAGCATGCTACAATTGGTTTTAACTGTATTAAGCCCCAAAATAGTGGCATACCCCTTTAAAGGGGCCCCTCATAACTACTGCGGCAGAACTGACTAAGCGGTGGGCCCCGCAACCTGCCCATTTCTGAAAATAGGGGCCCACGAGGGTGCGGGGCCCACCGGGAAATGCCCGCTATGCCAGATGGCCAGTCCAGCGATGAGTGTGGGATTAGGGGAACTCCTTTCTCTATACACCTACTTACACGCACGCACACGCACACACACACACACACACACACACACACACACACACACACACACACACACACACGCACGCACACGCACACACACACACACACGGCACCTACTTTAGCCATGTGGATGTGGAACCCCTTGGTGTCCTATGTCACACTCACTGACACACACACACACACACACACACAAATATATATCACATTCAAGGACATGTGCATGCATGCACACACAAACACGCACACACACACCGCCTCTCCACCACCACCACCACTCTCTCCCTCACACACACACACACGCACACACTCAAACACACATTCCAGACTGTTTTTGTTCTGACAGATTAGCCGCGGCCCAGGGGACAACTGCCAGCCATTCAGCCAGAGAGACAGACAGACAGACAGGCCGGCAATGCTGGCCCATTAAATACCTGCCCATGTGGAGTGGAGCCGTAATGGCCAGCAGGCAGTACTATAAAGCAGGGCAGGTGGACTGGCCCATGCGGCACACAGTTGCAACCGACACACTATTGCCCTCAGAGGGCCGGTGATGCCACTGAAACCCATTTAGAGCCGGAATGGCCTCCTCATCATATCAATGTCCCATCGTTACTGGTGACCTGTGTGTTGTGGTGGCGTGGCGGTG
>NC_085879.1:36556205-36581205 GCF_034702125.1 Engraulis encrasicolus | reverse complement strand
GCCCCCTGCTGGGCAGGCAGAGATATAGTTATCACACATGTAGTCACCATAGGCAACGATGTGGTCATCACATGTAGTCACCATATAGACATATCATTTCATTAACCTTACTCAACAGAAGAATATTATTATGTGAGTCTCAGTGTTGCCAGATTGGGCGGGTGCCCGCGCAATTGGACTACTTGGAAGTAGGGTTGCCAACCGTCCCTTGAAATACGGAATCGTCCTGTATTTAGAGATAAAAGTACGGGTTCCGTATTGAACTGAAACGGGACACAGGACGTTAAAATGCATGAAATTACATCTAAGAAATGCTAATTTTTCTGGGGGACAACCCCCAGACCCCCGGCACGATGAAATGTCCCGTATTTTTTTCATTGACAGTTGGCAACCCTACTTGGAAGTCAATGTAATTTGTTGGACTTGGACGGAATTAAGAGCATTTTGGCGTTTTTTGAGAACCTTTTGGGCGGGATTTGGTCAGCTAAATCTGGCAACACTGGTGAGTCTTCTCTTCTACACTGTACTGGTGTAGTCCCACACCAGCCCTTAGCCTACTCCACTCTTCTCTACCCAACCCTGCTACACGTGGCTAATGGCAAGGATACACCGGAAGTGACTACCTAGAGCAGGGATGGGCAACTTTTATGATGAGGAGGGCCACGCTTTTTCATCGCCACAATCGGAGGGCCACATGACCACGGATCTGACTCCAATTTGCAGAGTTATAGGTGCAGTTGGTTGCTCACTGACTGCCCATATTGTTTGGAAGGAATAGAATACTCTATAATCAATACTCCATTGGCCAACAGTATAATTACAGCAGATTGATTCAGTAGTTGTTTTTAAAAATATGGTAATTATTTTTTTAATTAGTCCTTAATATTGAGGAGACGGGCTGCATGTGGCCCCTGGGCCGCCAGTTGCCAATCCCTGACCTAGAGCAACACTGACAACACAAGTCATTGACTTTGTATGTAGGAGCTGGCGACAGAAGCGACAGTTTGGGGACTTCAGCGAACATTATGCTATGGTGCGTTCATGAGGTATCCCTCAGCTTGCTAGGGACATAAGGGACAGCATGCATGCATGCACGTACACACAAACACGTGTGATAATTTACTCTATAGTTTATTTTGTGCAGCTTGAAATCTCATCAGTTGTTCCAGTAAGTAACAATACATCCACCGTACCGTCACATGACATAGCAGGACAGAGGAGAAGAGATGCAGGAGACGGAACACAGGAGAACCAAACGAATAAAGGGATTTTTTTCTTGGCTTTTCGTGATTTTTTTTGTAACACTAGTACAAAAAAACAAACACAAAACATAGTAACAATTTCCAGAGAAGTGTGAGACGTTTGGTCTTGTTACACAAAAGATGACAAGAAGGGTCAGAGGAATGTCTAATACATTACACACATGCACGCACACACACACACACACACACACACACACACACACACACACACACACACACACACACACACACACACACACACACACACACACACACACGCACACACACACACACGCACACGCACACACAAAACATGGAATTACATCTGGAAAAATCTGCATGGACAAAGAACAACAAAACAAAACAAAACAAAACCAATCCATTATCAAAAAAGAGGATTCATATCAAAAGAAACTCAAAGTAGTATTGCGCTGGGTAGAAAGCGGATGCAGGGCCAGAATAATGCACAGGCTAGATATGGTTGAAGCCTAGGGGCCCCCACCTGCCAGGCGGCCCCTGATTGGTAAAAAGTGAAAAATTGCAGAATTATGACAAGATGTAATATTGAAAAATTCCTCTGTCATGTTCAGTAGAGTTGGTAGACGTGTTATCCTTAATTCCTTGCACATAATTATGTCACTGTCTATGTAAATTTGTCACAAAATTAGTTTTCTGGGGAGCCCCACCGCAACCATAGCCTAGGGGCCCCAGGCCTTCTTAATCTGGCCCTGGGCGGATGATGAGAAGAGGAAAGTGAGGGAGATGGATGGACACCTAGAGCTGTTGGTCATCTACTGCCAGTCCCAGTGTTGCCAGATTGGGCTGTTTCCCCGCCCAATTGGGCTGTCGTCTGCAGGTAAAAATGGCAGGTTTTTCCTGCAAATTTATGACCATAGAAATCAATAGACTTCAGTGCATATTGGGCTGGATTCAGTGCTTCCAGACGGGTTTTATGCAGTTTTTGGGCTGGTAATCATCACTCTCATCTGGCAACCCTGGCCAGTCCACTCTTATTGTTTAGCACAGGGGTGGGGATCCTATGTCTTGAGAGCCGTTCACGGCCCTTGAGCCATTTTATCCGCCCCCCGATGTAATTGTAATGTTATACAACTTCACATGAAATAAGATATTTTGAAAAAGAATCTTAGAAATTACATTGGCAATGCAATTGGGTTATATTCAGAGAAGGTGGGGTCTGTTTTAAAGGAGACTGCCTTCAACATAGTGTAGCCCTTAAGTGCAGGGGGAAATCCTGGTTAATATGTTCATAGTACGGCCCTTGGAGGAATTTGAAGTGGCATGAAGGTTTCCAGAGGCTTAGCAGAACCGGAGTCAGGGTTCAAGGCTTGGATATACTGTGTGGGACCTGACTATACAATCATCTCAGAGAACCGAGAGAGAGAGAGAGAGAGAGAGAGAGAGAGAGAGAGAGAGAGAGAGAGAGAGACAGAGACAGAGAGACAGAAAGAGCAGAGAGTCAGAAATGGGCTTTAGGTCACGTCACGAGTAACATACTCCTCTCCTCTCCCTGCACGACTCTGTTTTTACATTGGATATATATATTTTTAAAACCCAGTACAGAGAAAGTTTCCTTTAAAAGTCTTCAATCACCCATGGCTTCACACACACACACACATCCTCATCTTCCCTCCCTGCTATCTCCCCCCCCAGTACCTACGTCAGGAGGCTGTGTGAATGATTCATGAGGCTCCCAGATTAGCACACGTGTTCAATAAGAAATGAGGAACGAACGGAGAGATAGAGATAGGGGCACTCAGACTCTCTCTCTCTCTCTCACTCTCTCTCTGACTTGCTCTCTCTATCACTGCAAACACGCTTCCTGAGATAAAAATAAATTCACAGCCTCACCTTTCTATCTCTCTCTCTCTTTCTCTCTCTCCGTCTTACTCACTCACTCTAGATTTCTCCACATCTTCATCTTTGTCTACCACTCTCTCCATCTCTCTCCAGTCCCCACCTCTCTCTCCCTGGCTCCACTGTGCTCTCTCTCTCTCTCTCTCTCTCTCTCTCTCTCTCTCTCTCTCTCTCTCTCTCTCTCTCTCTCTCTCTCTCTCTCTCGCTGCAGTGAGAAAGAGGGAAAGGGGGCCAGACAGGGGGTGTGAGTTGAGAGACTACGCAAGCAAGAGCTAAATGCAGAAGAACAGGGTTTTTTTATCCACAAATTCTCAATTTAGTGTTAATTTGTTCACACAAAAGTTCTTATCTGTAACAATTCAATGCATTTTTTTAAGGGTATCACTTTTCTTTTTGGCCAAAAACAGACCAGGTGGTGGCACAAACACACACACAAGACTAACATAAATACAATTTAAAAATGCAGGATAAAGTTCTTGTTCATTTCAGGTGGGTCTGGTCTCTGGCTTCCCTGATGGTTAACCTGATAGTGTGTGTGTGTTTGTGTGTGTGTGTGTATGTGTGTGTGTGTGTGTGTGTGTGTGTGTGTGTCTGTGTCTGTGTCTGTGTGTGTCTTCAGGCCTGTGTCATCGGTATGTCTGCCATCACCCTTTCATGTGCCAGGGAGCAGAGACACAAAGGGGTCAGTTGTCCCAGGCCCAGAAAAACAGAGGGGTGGGTGTGTGTGGTGTGTCTGTGTAGAATTGTAAGCATTGGGTTTGGGGGGCCCTTTCAGATTACTTTTGTCCTGCACCCGGCCAAAGCAGCAAGCGGCCCTGTTTAGGGAGCGTTTCGTCTCCTAGGCAACGGCTAATGACACGCACTGCAGGTGGTGTAAACGAGTACCGCATGTCCTCTCTCAGAAGGCCAGCCAACAGGACCAGATGCACAGCACAGCACACCTAAACATTAAACCACCATTTACAATGCATCACAGACCAAACGAGTACCACATGTCCCCATGTATTAGGATGCACAACCAACAGGACCCGACGCACGCCCAGCCCACCTAAACATTAAACCACCGTCACAATCAGGGGTCTTAAATAAACACCAGCCAACTGGCCAAATGCTGGTGAAAATTCAGCCACTTTGACCCATAGGAGAATGTGTGTTTGGCTGGTAAGATTAACATTTACTAGCCATTTTGGCTGGCGAAGCAGTGAAAAAAAGTTCATTAAAGAAGCCTGATTACAATGCATCACATGGACATCAAACCAGCTGCAGGCAGGCATGGCCAACTGCCCTGAGAGAGTCCTCCTCACACCAGCAAAACGCTCACAAGATGACACCAGTGAAACGGTAGGGCGCTGGGTTACCACCCTTGCGACCTGGGTTTTTGATTCTGGCCCGGGGCATTTCTAACCTGGTTCTCACGCAGATGGATATTCATCGTGCGAGCTCACGAAGTGTAACGGAGATGCACGAAGCACCAAGGGTCTGCGTGAGAGCCAGGCTAAGGCATTTCCTCCACTATCCTGATTATCATCGACGTTCAAATCTCTGAAAGTGTTGTGTCACTAGGAGGGCACAGCCTGGCTACTGCTCCACTGTCCTGTCAAAATAAAGGCAAACACACCCTGAAAAATATTTATAAAAAACAACAAAAAACCCATTCAAGCCCATGTCCTTGCTCCTCACTCACCAGTTAAAAGCTCACGAGATCTGATTAACCTTTAAGAGTGTACCGTGTGACGGGAATGTTCGGGCAGTGAAAGTTCTATAGAATTCTGGGCGTCATTCAATAAAATATGGAATTGTAGAATCTTGCATTGTTATAGAACACATTCTTTTTATAGAACGCTCAAAAACCTACACTCTTAAGAGCACAAGCTGCACGGCTCACATCAGTAAAACATTCGCAAGATCGAAGACATCCCCCAAAGCACCAGTGCTCACCAGTAAGGCAGTCATGAGAATACATTGCAAGGCTGAAGACCATTTCAGGCCCAACTGTCCCCATGCCAGTGTTGGATATAAAAAAGGGGTCATGTTAATCGAGGATGACATGACAAAACATCTGTTCAAATCAGCTAGTTGGTACATTACATGGGGATGCATCCTTAATTCAATGTCACACTTTGAAAATTGGACACTAAACCTAATGAGCAAGAATTCCATGCATGCTCTGAATTTGTAAATGGTTTCATGTAGGCCTCCTTGTGATCGCTCCAAGCACTCTGAGGTGTTGTCAAGTGATCATCCCCTTTTTAATCTGACACCAGAATCCTTCAGAGTATCTGTACAAACCCACAATCGCAGTATGCTCCGGCAAACCAACAGGGGGGAAGGGTGGCATTTCATGTGTTTCAGAAAGGGCCCTTTCAGATGACCCGCCAAAGTCGTCAGCAGCCCAGGAGGATGCTGCCATTCAACAAAATGAGACAATAATAATAATAAAATAATAATTTTCGTAATAGTGCCCTAGCACACAGCCCCAACTGGTATCTGTGGACGCCACCCAACTGTGAGTAGTGTGTGTGTGTGTGTGTGTAATATGAGTACTGCGTTGCTCGATATGCATTCCAGCCTTAAGAGCCTTAAAGCCTGATGGGACTAACACAGCAGCTGGGCTGTGTGTGTGTGTATGCGTGTGTGTGTGTATGCGTGTGTGTGTGTGTGTGTGTGTGTGTGTGTGTGTGTGTGTGTGTGTGTGTGTGTGTGTATGCGTGTGTGTGTGCTTGGCATTGTGTGCGTGTGTGTTTGGCATTGCGCATGTGGCAGGGGGAGTTCAGAACAGCTGTACATTGATGTAATGAAGGTTTGGACACTGATGATCACATCATGGCCATCAAATCGGTCATCACCTTGCTAATATAATATAGTCACCCAAGTCTATTACTGGAGAGGGTCCATTTTCAGTCAACATTTCCCATTGGTGGTGTCGTGCGTTGAGAGTTCTCTGACAAAAAGTGTGCCTCGGCTCCATAAAAAGTTGAAAACCACTGGTTTAGGTGACCATCATCGGTGGAAGCATCATGGGGAGAGAATTTATACAGAAATTGTCAATCTTGGAAAACTGAGAGTTGGTCTTTGGCGATCACTTTGGCATCACCCAGTTAAGTGCCAGCTAATGGATCATGATTTGGATTACTTCCATGCGATGCTGTATTCGGGTTCTTGATCTACGCAAGTTTGATTGTTTTATTTTATTTTGCCCTCTGTAACAGACATGTTTGATCGCTTTTAGGGATGCAAATTATCGATTAATTCATTAATCATTAGTTGATAGCCGTATCGATCGACTTACGATTAATTGATAAGCGGCATTTCCCCCCAGAAATGTCAATGTTTCTCGGGGGAAAAAATACCAAATCTAACATTTTAATTAAAAATTGACATAAAATACCACATTTAAATGAATTCTATTTCAATTCTTTAATCCAAAGGTGATTTATATATTCCCACTTTTCATACCCCTCTTCACACACACTCTTCACATGCCCATTTCACCTGCGTCTCTTGTCAGTTGAATTGTCGATTAATTGCGATTAATGTTTTTTAATCGATTAATGCATTTTAATCGATTAATCATTTGCATCCCTAATCGCTTTATAGTTTGTTCAACCCCCCATCAGCCCTCTTATGACCTTCAACAGCTCATATGCGGGTCCACCCCTGCTCATCATCAACAGACAAGCAGCCAGAGCCTTTACATAGGACATACCCATTGACAGTAGATATAATCTATATACCGTCAATGGACATACCGTATGGCCACTTGACCTAGGGCTGCACGATTAATCAGAACTTATCGTAAATCACGCTTCACCAACGATTGAAAAGAATAAATAAATAAAATAGTGATTTAATCGTGATCGCACAGGGGACAATATAGTGACCTGCCTTCGGGCGTGCTTGCAGCCAGAACGTGTTGGCAGGCTGGCGTCTCTGGCCAAAACTCTGTGGGCCGCCTAAGCGTCATGCTATCGCCTTTTACATAATCATTACAATTCAGTTTTCCCGTTCATCCCTTATATTTCATTTTGTGATTTTAATAATAAGAAACTACAACATTCTGCACAAAATTCAGTTGTTAAGTGTTGGTGAATAATCATGATTACAATTTTGATCCAAATAATCGTGATAATCATTCTCTCCACAATCGTGCCGCCACAACTTCACCTAACCACTGTCTGACCACACAGGCGTGCTATTGACAAAATGGACAAGACAGATAAAAGACAAGTGACAAAATACAATGAAGGAGAAATAGACGCGTGCCAAGTACATAACCACAGAATGTATTAACAGGGCTTTTGGACTTAGAAGGGTTTTCAAATGTTTTGCATATTATATTAACATTCAGCTTCACAACAAAGGAACATACGAAAAATGTCACCTGTTAGTGATTAGTAGTAGCAGTAGAGGCGAGAATGAAATAGAAAAAAACAATCTTTCTTTTGCTCCGTCTTTGATTCAGCAAATAGACATGATCATGAAACACCTCAACAGCACCAATTAAGAAGAATGAGACACACAAAACATTGGATCAGATCTATCACATTCATGATTTGCAACACTACCGTCATTTACAACTCAAGAATCTCCTTCAAAAGGGACATTATCCATCATCAGTGCTCTCTATAGGACAACAAGTGGCTGCGTATGTGTGGGTGTAGGTATAATGCTGTTGGCAAAGTGGGCATTTTGGCAAGAGTCCTTTGAGGTCCCTCTGTTGGCCACAATCGGTATTGCGTGCACTGCACAAGTAGAACTCCATTCAGAATGCAGAGGAGAGGAGAGCAGAGCTTAGAAGAGAAGAGCTGAGAAGAGAAGAGCTTAGAAGAGCTTAGAAGAGAAGAGCTTAGAAGAGAAGAGCTTAGAAGAGAAGAGAAGAGCTTAGAAGAGAAGAGCTTAGAAGAGAAGAGAAGAGAAGAGAAGAGAAGAGAAGAGAAGAGAAGAGAAGAGAAGAGAAGAGAAGAGAAGAGAAGAGAAGAGAAGAGAAGAGAAGAGAAGAGAAGAGAAGAGAAGAGAAGAGACATGAAAAAAGATATTGAATTTAGCAAGGAGGTATTTTGCAGACTCGTACTCCATTACCATTATATACTGGGCCTCAATAAACACTGCCCAACCAGGTGAAGGTGAACTTTGACAAAAGATAAGAAATGATAAACAAAAAACAACAAACTACAAAAAACAAAACAAAACAGAATCATTTCTCCATGTACAGAATGGTCATGGTACAATATGGTACAGTATTAAAGACATTTTGAAAGCTTTTTAGTAAAATTTAATACACATTCCTTTTGAAAAGATATGTCAATTAGTGTTTCCAGTTCGTTCACGATGGCATTAAGTCCAGAGATGAGTTGTATTGTATTGCATGTAGTTATGTAATGTAATGTACGGTAGTTGCCTGGCCTATTGGCTTTTCTCTCAGACAAATGCACCCAAAAACATTCCCCCATCGCTGCCCTTTGCGCCGTACCCAATTTATAAAATAGTACAATCATCACATTGATGTCTGTGTATGTGTTTGTGTTAACATGTTTCAAAGTTAGTAATAATGACATGACACAACATTGCAGGTCTACATTGCAAGTCTACGGTGAAAAGCTTAATGCTAAGTGTTAAGTGAGCGCAAGATTTTAAAAATTCGAATGCTCAGTATTTTTTTCATTATGTAGTTTTTTTGGGGGTTTTTTTTTACAAAAAAATTCAGAAAAGATCGAAGTGAGAAGTGCCATAACATTACACGGCTACAATCCCTGGCTGAAGAAGAGAGAGGGAGAGAGAAGAGGAGGAAGGAGAGAGAGAAGAAATACAGGGAGAAAAGGAGAGAGAGAGAGAAAGTGTGAACTCCGCGGAAGACAGGAAGGAACAGACCAGATGGCAGAAGGAGGGGGAGAGGGAGAACAGGAACTGGAGAAAGAAAGAGAGAAGAGAAGAGAGGAGAGGAGAAGAGAGGAGAGAGACAACGTAAGACAGAGAAAATTGAGTGCCGCGAAAAAGAGAAAAACTGAAAGGAGGAGAGAAGAGAGAGAAAGAGAGATTATATAAAAGAGAGACGATAAGGATAGAGGGGTCTCTACCTGGGGTGGGTGTACAATAAATAGAAAATGGTCAAGACATACAGAAATAAAGGGATCGAGAGAGAGAGAGAGAGAGAGAGAGAGAGAGAGAGAGAGAGAGAGAGAGAGAGAGAGAGAGATTAAAATAGATAGAGATAGAAAATAGGGGAAAGAAAGATCATAAAAGAGAAAGAGATATAATAAAAGAGAGAGAGCGAGAGAGAGAGAGAGTAGGGTCCCTGATTGGGCTGTGTGTGTGTGTGTGTGTGTGTGTGTGTGTGTGTGTGTGTGTGTGTGTGTGTGTGTGTGTGTGTGTGTGTGTGTGTGTGCTACTGCGGGTAGTTGTTGTTCTGCTGGCGGCGTTTGGCTGAGCGCATCTTCTCAAAGCGAGACTCCATCTCCTCCAGCACCTAGTCACGCACACACACACACACACACACACGCACACGCACACGCACACACACACACACACACACGCACGCGCACACACACACACACACACACACACACACACGCACAGCCATCAACACACACAGGCCAAGGTCAACATTATGCCAATCATTTCAATGAGTAACATTAAAAACACACACAGTTGCTGAGAATGCTATTCCACATAATACATCAGTAAGACAGATCCCAGGTTAGTCTTAGTACCTTGGGGGTGTAGCGGACCACCAGCTTGACTGTACCCTGCGCTGCCTTCAGGAGCTCCACGGCACGCTCATGATGCTCCCCCTCCACACTCTACAGGAGAGAGAGAGAGAGAGAGAGAGAGAGAGAGAGAGAGAGAGAGAGAGAGAGAGAGAGAGAGAGAGAGAGAGAGAGAGAGAGAGAGAGAGAGACAGAGAGAGATATTAGTTATTATAACACCACCAGCTTGACTGTGTCCTTCAGCAACTCCCCCTCCATATCCTACAACATACACAGAGAAACAGAGAGATGGATAGAGGAGAGAGAGGGATAGAGGAGAGAGGAAAAGGGAGAGAGAGAGAGATGGATAGAGAGAGAGGGATAGAGGAGGCATTTTTATTTATTATATTATAACACCACACGCTTGACTGTACCCTGGGCTGCCTTCAACATCTTTATTGCACGCTCATGAGAGAGAGAGAGAGAGAGAGAGAGAGATAGAGAGAGAGATAGAGAGAGAGATAGAGAGAGAGATAGAGAGAGATACAGTAGAGAGATAGAGAGATAGAGAGAGAGAGAGAGAGAGAGAGAGAGAGAGAGATGTAACTACTTCATCATTCCCTATGCCGTCTTCAAAGCAACACTGCACCCTTTTTTGAAATAAGCTAATTTTACACCTCTCCTTCGGTTAAATAATTGAGTTTGACCTTTCTCCTGTACTTCCAGCCGTTCTCTGAGTCTAGCAGTGCAAATTTTACCCCTCCAAGCTAGCACTCATCATCGAATCTTATGGGCACCAGCTAGCAGCAAACTTAAAGGAGTATGCCACTATTTTGGGGCTTAATACAGTTAAAATCGTTGGCTGGGGTTTATAAAGGTGGTTAAGTGTCTTATTTTTCATGTAAGCCGTTGTCTTGCTGTAAGACAAGTTAAAAGAGGGAATATGTCGCTAACCTAGTGAAAGTCAATGGAGCCGTGTAGCATTGTAGCATGCTACACGGATGCATTGACTTTCATTAGCTTAGCGACATGCTCCCTCTTTTAACTTGTCTTAAAGCAAGACAACGGCTTACATGGAAAAATAAGACACTTTACTACCTTTGTAAACCCTGGCCAACGATTTTAACTGTATTAAGCCCCAAAATAGTGGCATACCCCTTTAATCATTTGACTCGATGGGGAGGGGTAAAATCAGCTTATTTCCAGAAATGGTACAGTGGTGCTTTAACAGGGGGAGAGAAATAGAGATGGAGTGAGCAGAGGGACAGGAGAGGGAAGAGAAAGAAAGGAGAGATAAGAGGTGAGGGATGAAAGAGAGAGCAGGAGGAAGAGTGATATAGGGATGGGGAGAGAGAGAGGGAGAGAGAGAGAGAGAGAGAGAGAGAGAGAGAGAGAGAGAGAGAGAGAGAGAGAGAGAGAGAGAGAGAGAGAGAGAGAGAGAGAGAGAGAGAGAGAGAGAGATAATGTGATGGAAAAAAGATGGGAGACAAAAGGGAAAAAAAACAGCAAAAGAGTAAAGAAAGGAGGGTAGATGGATGGATGAATGGACGGGATTGGTGGAGGAGGGGAGAAGTGGAAAACGAAAGCAGGGCAGAGAGAAGAACGGAAAAAGACAAGATAGGAGAGCAGGCAGGGTGTGAAAAACAAACTAACAGAGTACGGGCTGATGACGTGAAAGAAGTTAAAAAGGAAGGATGGAACAGAAGAAAGAGGAGGTGGGGAGAGGGAGAGAGAGAGAGAGAGAGAGAGAGAGAGAGAGAGAGAGAGAGAGAGAGAGAGAGGGATATGGAGCGAGAGGGCGGAAGAGGAGCAGAGAGAGGGAACCGAAGAGAAGAGGATGAAAAAAAAACCAACACGCAACAAAACAGCAGACATGAAAAGGTGGCGATTACCAAAATAGAAACAGCATATGTAGGAAGGTAAAAATAGATTAAGTCAATTTCCTGTTCTAACGTGTTTTCACTCGCTTCCTTGCGCACACACAGATACGCACACACACACGGATACGCACACGCACAGATACGCGCATGGACAGATATGCACGCACACACACACACACTAAATTGCTCTTAGTGCCCGCAGGCCAGATCTCGCACCTTCCAGCAGGGTACACACATTTTATTAGGATGGCACACAGGACGCGCGCACACACACACACAACACACACACACACACACACACACACACACACACACACACACACACACACACACACACACACACACACACACACACACACACACACACACACACACACACACACACACACACACACACACACACACACACACACACGGTGACAAATGATGGCACGCAAACACACTTGTTCACCCTTTTATACCCTCCATATGGCTACGTGTTTGCGTGCACACACACACACACACACACACACACACACACGGACGTAAATGTCCGCATGCACAGGCTGCGCGTAATGGCTGTTTTGACATGCAGAGAAAGGGAAAAACACTTTCACTCTTTACTGCACAAAGGCTGTGTAATGAATAACCCATTATGTACGTATAGCGCAGAGATGTCACTGTGATTCCCCAGCACAGACACACTAGCCTAATGATCACCTTACAAACAACAAAAGCATGCGCACACACACACGTATGTGCAGACACACACACATACAGGAAAGCAGACAGGGAGGGACAAAGGGGTCACTTGTATCTGGCCCAGGGAGAGAGGGGGACCAGAATTGGGTCCTCAGTACATTGTATTGATTGGTTTTGGGGCCCTTTAAATTGTCTTTGTCCCAGGCCCAGCCAAACCTGTCAGCGGCCCACACACACACACACACACACACACACACACACACACACACGTATGCACGGACACGTGTGTGTACACACACACACACACGCACGCACGCACGCACACACGCACACACGCACACAAGCGAGTCTTTCACATACCACTCCATTAACGGACAGCAGCTGGTCTCCTCTCTTGAGTCCGCCGTGTCGGTCGGCGATGCCGGCGGGGATGATGCGCGAGATGTAGATGGGCGAGTTCTGCTCCTTGCCGCCCATGATGTTGAAGCCCAGGCCCTCCTCCGTCTTGGGGAGCTCCACCACGCGCGGGTGAGAATGGCCCTCGCTCGCCGCGAACGCTGCTACTGTCGCCTAGTGGAAAAGGAAAATTATACATTAGACATTAGACATTAGACATTAGACATTAAACATTAGACATTACACACACACACACACACACACACACACACACACACACACACACACACACACACACACACACACACACACACACACACACACACACACACACACACACACACACACACACTATACCTTCCCTGTTTTAGGTAGCTCTAGCTAGGGCTGCACAATATATCGAAAACATATTGTTATCTCGATATCACGGCTTGCAATACACGAGTAATATTGTTACCGCGGTATACAGTCATGTTATCGTGTATCGCATCTTTTTCTAATATCGTGCAGCCCTAACTCTAACACATGCGAGTGAGAATGGCCTTCAATAGCCTACAGACACTGCTACCGTCGCCTAGAGCTAACAAACATACATTAGGGATTAGGCACACACATACGCACATGCACCCGCACACACAAAATCTTGACCTTCTTCAGTCTTCTTCCTGCCCACCCAGGCCCTGCAGTTGAGTTCCTGTTGTGTTTTTTAAGGGGGGGCTACGTACATGCATGTAAAAAATCCTGACTTAGCAATCCTACTAGGGCCCTGCACGTAAACATAATAAATAAACAAAACAACCAATGATTTTCAGCAGTGGGGGACTATTGAAAAGGCTATAATCTATGGCATGCCTTTCAGACTGGACTGTCACAGCAATTCAATTCAATTCAATTTATTAGGGACATTGTACAATGAAAATATAAAATGTTACCATTTCATGCATTGTACCAGAGTTGGCTAATTTACATCACCAGTCCCCAAAAACCCCAAAACAGAAAATAAAGGATCTAATATAAGGAGTGAATAAAGAAAAAAATAAGTTGCATAAATACAAATAAAGCAGATCGATCAGGTCATGAAGCAGAAGGGGAACGGCCATGTGGCACGACACTGGCCGGGTCAGGTGGGAGGGATTGAGCGAGGAACGTTTATGACTCCATGGGCCCCGGGGCCAGACAAGAAGAAAGGCCCCACTCCAATGGTTTTGCGATTTTACAGAAAGATTGAGGGTTTTCAGCCAGGTGTTTGAGACCCTACATTCTTGAGGGTTTGGGGGAAAATGCAGTTGTTAAAAGTGATTTTAAGTGTGATTTTAACTTAATATGACATTGCAAATATAAAGGCTTGGGCCTCAGGGCCCCCTTAACTCTTGGGCCCCTGGGCATGGGCCCGGTAGGCCCGTGCAGTAAGCAGTCCACACTTGGACTGAGCGACTGGCCTGTGCCACTATTTCTCACAGGAACAGTTCGATAGACGCTAATCGATATCCAAACACAAGAACAACTTTTATAATAGAGAAGCAAAACTTTGTTAAATTTCAATTTAGGAGATTTCCTTCTTTTACCTCCAGAACAAAGGTTGTATGTTGAAAGTTATGATGTATAGAGTATCGGAGTTACAAAACAACTGCATTGCTGTTGTGGCTAGCCCTGAACGTAGCTCTGTAAGACTGTATGTAAGGGAGAGGGGGGAGGGTTCGGGAGAGGGGCTTTAGAGCACAGGGTTGCAGGTTTGAATCCCACACTCCTCCCCCTACCAAACTCCATGGCTGAGGTGCCCTTGAACAAAACAATCTAAGCCAGTGATTCTCAAAGTGTGGTCCGCGACAGAGCTCAGGTGGTCCGCAAGGGGATATCTACTTTTCCAAGACAAGCTAGCAGCAGTATATTTGTAACATAATTACAAAGCTGAAGTCTTATTTTCACCACAATAAGACAGGCTTGTGATTTCAATCAAAATTAGCAGCGTCAAATTAGCACCCCTCAACTGTCAATTCCGCTGACAGGTGGTCCCTGAACATTTTTGGGGCGGACAATGTGGTCCTCGGTCTAAAAAATTTGAGAAACACTGATCTAAGCCCATGCTGCTCCAGGCACTGCATCCAACACCCTGTAAGTGGCTTCGGTCAGCTAAGGGTAATGAAATGTAATGATCCTCCCACTGCATCTTGCGGCGCCACCTGGCAACTGAAGAGAACACCACTAGCATGGCAATTACTCATAACACTGAATCAGATGATGATGATGAGGTTTTATTTTAGCGATAACTTTTTGGGTAGTTGAACGCAGCATGATCTGCTGCAAATAAATTAATAAAACATTTTAAAATCCTCCTGGTCTCACTGACTCAAGCTTTAGGCCCCGGTTGGCTTGGCAGCACCTGTTTTTCTGGTGTGTGTGTGTGTGTGCGGGTGCCGGGTGGGTGTTTGCACTGGTCCCGTTAATTAGTCATCGGGTCATATCTTGCACGCTGCGGCCAGGCCTCCTGCCCCCGTAGCGCCTCAGCGGGTGCGGTGCAGCGCCCACTGCCTGGCTGGCATGAGAGGGCATTGAGGGATGAGAGAGGGTAGTGATCTGGCACAGGGGTGGAGGAGGAGGAGAGCATGGGAAAGCCATGGGGGTGCTAAAGGAGGAGGTGGGCAGAGGAGGAGGTGCGCCCACTGACTGACTGGCATGAGAGGGCATTGAGGAATGAGATATGCGATATGCTATGGCAGGGGGGTGGAGGAGAGCAGTGAGGGGTTAGAGCATTAGCGCTATAGCAGGGCGCGCGTGCATCGCAGCACTGAGGGACCAGAGGGCATGGGGAAACCATGGGAGTGCTATGCAGTGTGGCAGGGGTAGGGAGGGCACTAAAGCATGGGGGGGACACTTAGCAGGGTGGTGTAAGAGGCTAGTGTTAACAACCTGGGTCTTTAGACTGGTGGGGTTTAGTAAAGAGGCTAGCGTGAACAACCTGCATGTCTTTAGACTGGTGGGGTTTAGTAAAGAGGCTAGCGTTAACATAACAACCTGCATGTCTTTAGACTGGTGGGGTTTAGTAAAGAGGCTAACGTTAACAACCTGCATGTCTTTAGACTGGTGGGCTTCAGTAAGGGAGATGATGTGATGAGGGTGCTAGTGCTATGGTATGGCATGAGTGGTGGAGGAGAGCTGTAAGGTATAAGAGCGATTTAGCAGGGTGGTGGAGATCATCAATTATGAGAGAGGTAGTGGCCTGCTATGCCTGTTTCAGACAAATCAGCCGAAAATCAGCAGAAAATTCTGGGTAGAAGGTGGGTTTTTTTATTTTTTTTTAAATCTTTTATCTTGTTATTTGACAGAAAAATCCTGGTTGAAGTGGCCTTTTTTCACCTTCTATCAGGTGGTATATCAAACATCGCTGCATCATCAGTGACCTCAGCCCTCGCAGCACCCACCCGCTACAGTAACAGCCTGCTCCCCGTGATCTGGCACTTTCGACCACATGATGTCATATAGGTCATCAGTGTTGGTGCAATACGCAGCGTAATAGGTCATCTGTAATGGTGTGATACACACAGTCATTGGAAACATACAACCACATGCGTCATATGGCTTAGAATGTTTTTGTTTGTTTGTTTTCTGAAGCATGATGTCATAGGTCACTCACTAGTATTAGCTCAACACTATGCTGCAAGTTACCGGCATTGGTGTAATACACAACGTCAAAGGAAAACGATATCAAAATGTGCGTCATACGGCGTCATATGGTTTAGAATGTTTTTGTTGCTTTCCAATGCAAGAGGTCATTACATTACGTAAGGGTTAACGTTCGGCGAGAAGGTCGCTACCGTGGAATAGCAGCACGACAGAGAGAATCTTTAGACCCCGACGCGGAGCGGAGGGGTCTTGTTCTCTCTGAAGTGCTGCTATTCCACAAAGCGACCGACTCGCCGAAAGTTAACCCGCTTATTATATGGATATACTTAAATGATTGACACATGCGGGGACATTTCTTTAGACATATTTAATGTTAAGATTGTTGCTGCGCAAAACAAAACATTGCCGTTGTGGAACACCGCTAGGCAACAGCTAGGTAGGCTAGCCAGGACAACAGGTGTTGTCTATCACAGCAGCTGATTAGAGTGACAAAAGACCGGACCCCCTGCGGAGTGATATGAAACATTCGCTTTAGCCACTGACTTGTATACAAGCCAGTGGCTTTAGCAGTGAACGTCTTGTTGCCATTGACAGCGGTAGCCAGGACAACGGGTGCTGTCTATCACAGCAGCTGATTAGAGTCTTGTTGAAAAGTCGCTTTAGCAGTGAAAAGTCTTGTTGCCATTGACAGCGGTCTGTTATAGACCAACCCGTCCGTTATCGAAAAATAACAGACGTCCGAACGTTGGGGAGCCCCGTTGAAATGAATGGAGCATTCGACAGATGACGTCACAACCATATAATAAATTACACTACACTACACTTAGCTGACGTTTTTAACAAAAAATCCAAAGCGACTTAGTCATTTGGGTAGAGGGTATTGGTTAAAGGCCCTGGAGCAATGTGGGGTTAGGTGCCTTGCTCAAGGGCACCTCCACCATGGATGAAGGTGCTGGAAAGGGTGGGATTTGAACCTGCAACATTCTGATCTAAAGAACAGCGCTCTAACCATTGAGCTATGTCTGCCCCATAGGTGGGGTCATAGGTGGTTCACCAATAATGGGTCAATATGAAGAGTTCAGATGCAAAACCCCTTAAGTGCCTTTTCAGAAAATAATCTTAATTCATTTTTATTTAATATAAAGCTATCAAAATTGCACATTTTTTTTCTTTTATTTATGTAATATAACTATTTATATGTATTATGAAGTACATGAATGTAAACCAAACCAACAACGGGGTTCTCTAAAAATATAGAAATGCAGGTCTTCAGAAATGGAGTTAGGGGGTTTTGCATCTGAACTCTTCATATGCAATGTTACAGATGACCTGTAATACACGTGAGGGGTAACCTTTACGTATACTATATGATTAGATGGATTAGTAGTCGGCTAGTGAAATTACATGGATGGCACTGTACCTTGGCTGTGGCGCTGGCTCGGACCTCCGGGCTGCTGTTGATGTCCACCGTCTCATAGACATGCTCATACACCTGTGGGGAAGAGGACAGGAGAACACAGTTACGTCACGCAACACACACACACACACACGGGGGCGCGCGCGCACACAAGCACACGCACGCACGCACGCACGCACGCACGCACGCACGCACGCACGCACGCACGCACGCACGCACGCACGCACGCACGCACGCACGCACGCACGCACGCACGCACGCACGCACGCACGCACGCACGCACACACACACACACACACACACACACACACCACACACACACACACACACACACACACACACACACCACACACACACACACACACACACACACACACACACACACACACACACACACACACACACACACACACACACACACACACACACACACACACACACACACACACACACACACACACTCACTCACTCACTCACTCACTCACTCACTCACTCACTCACTCACTCACTCACTCACTCACTCACTCACTCACTCACTCACTCACACACTCTTTTGAGGGGGGTTTATTTGATGCTTAAGCTTACATAATTAGAAATATACTTCATTTTCTGTCATGGCATCTGATGCAAAACAGGTCAGTTTAAAGTTTCTCCAGATGTTTTTCGTTTACTTTTTTTTTTTTAAGAATTCTTTTGAATGAGTACTGCAGTAAAATGTGACACTGTTACTGTTTACATTTCCCTTTTGGGATTGAATAAAAAAAACAAAAAAACATTGACCATAAAAGCAGTCCCTTCACAATTTGTCATCCATGCATCTATCCATCCATCTAGCTGCTATTTCGCTGGATGACTCTAGGCTAGCTCATGCAGAGTGCAACACGACAGCTCAGCTCCTGCTGCGCTTTACAGGGTGTGTGTGTGTGTGTGTGTGTGTGTGTGTGTGTGTGTGTGTGTGTGTGTGTGTGTGTGTGTGTGTGTGTGTGTGTGTGTGTGTCCTTCCCTTGCTGCGTAGGGAGCTGCCGGTCTGACTGCATCACTCACTCACTCACAGCTGATGGCCATCCCACTTAGCAATTACTCATGGCAATACAAGACACTTGCGCGCGCACAGACATGTGCACTCGCACACACATGCACACACACACAAACATACAGTAAAAAAGCTCTGGTTACAAGTGAAGTTCAGCAGTCCACGAGTCAAAGTGCAGTAACTACTTATTTTATCTCCTCAACATGAACACATTATTTTCTGACTGGTTTTGGCCTGATGGGAGCATACATTGTGCATAGGCCAAAAAAACAAAATCCCACTGGTGGATCGAAACGTTGCCGTTTGTTAAATAAAATGTGAACCCTTACTTCCAAACACAGGATGGAAGAGCAGCCCAACCATGGCACGCTAGTTACATCAGGGTAGTGTTTCTCAACAGGGGCTCTGCAGCCCCCCAGGTGGCATTAGAGGTGTGTTGAGGGGTGTCTCGTGGTGCGTTGAGGAGACAGCTGAGAGGGAAGCCACTCAGTTGCAAATAGGAGACACTACTAGTTAATTGTATTTTTAATGCTAAGGGAGCGTTGGCAGATCAAAGGGGCGTTGGCAGACATTATGAGTTCAAGGGCCAAGGGGCATTTGTTTGAAAAAGGCTGAAAACCAGCATCAGGGTTTCCCCCAGTAAGTTACTTTATATCAGTCCCACCAGGAAATCGCGGGCATTTTCTAAAAAATTTGCGATCTGAATTGCCAGATGGTGCACGAGGATTTCCAGAAAATCACGATAAAAGTTGTGGAGCTTCTTACTGTGTTGCGATTTGGTTGCGGCATGAAGTGAAAGGTGCGATTTTTAATATGTTTCCCCACGCTTGAAAGTAAAGGACACTGCCACATTCCAGTCCTCTGGTGTTTTTATATTATTTTCAGTGGTCATTTTGGTATTTTTGAGGTAGGCCATCAAAATAATAATAATAAAAAAATAAATTATAACTTAAAACCGAATTGATGTGGGTGTGAAAATGAAACCGGGGGCACCTCACCGGGAATCCATCAAAAGATAACGGCGTTACTTTCTCGTCGGCATTCTTTTGTTTGCAAAAAGTTGCAAATCGCAACATCGCGAATTCCTGGAGGGACTGATTATTGCTAAGTCGCCCACCATAACAGCAAATGCCTACAACCTTGACTAGGTGCCCTGAAAAGTTTGAATTTGTGTTGTGGATGTAATTTGTTTAAGTTGCTCAATGTATGTTGATTCACCAGAATGCTTATAGGGTTTTCAGGTCATATTTCTTATCAAAATGCACGATCATTTCCAATGATCCTAGTCATGCGTCTCTAATACTAGCTAGCCCCCCTACCTCAATAAATAATGAAAATCCCATAGGAAACACTGTAGGCTTACATAGTTGACTGTGCAACACCTACCCATGCCAAGTTGCCAACAGCTAAGCCATGGCAGAGAAGAACCTTACAGCACATGGGTTACCCTTATGACTCCTGCAGAGCTAACACTTTGCCCCTGCCAATGTTAATGACACCAACCATGGCAAAGCCTTGCATGGCACTATCCGTATGGCTCCTGTAGTGCCATTGCCAGAAGATACTTTTACCCACACCAACAATATGCAATCAGGGCTTTAAATGAACACCAGTCAACCGGCAAGATGCTGGTGAAAACTCAGTTTGACTGGTAGAAACGAAAACTTGCTAGCCACTTTGACTAATAGTGGGTGTATGTTTGGCTAGTACTAAAGACTTAACATCTACTACTGGTCAAATTGGATGCTAAGGCTGCATGGCAAGGACTTGCATGGGTGACCCTTACGGCTCCTACAGTGCCAATAGATATGTACGCCCATGCCAGCAATACGCCATGTAACTTACAACTTCTACCCATGCCAAGGTCCAACATGGCATCATAGCATCAAAGAGAACAAGCCGACTTGAACAGTATCAGGTTTGTGCATCACGATTTTGCATGTCAACACATGCTCTACAACAGTGTTTCTCAACCTTTTTTTAGGCGAGGCACCCTTTCAAATCATGAAAAGTTTCAAGGCACCCCAAACCAACAAGCCGTAACATGGCATCACATCCGATACCACACAATCTTAGAAAATTAACACATTTGGAGACGTCACACGACCTACGATCAAAGTTGCAGCTGACTGGGGCAACCTATATTTACTTTATTGTGCTTAAATGGCAGATGAAAGATTCCACTGACTAGCAAATATGTATTATATTACATAATTTATTTATCAGCCACGTTTCCGCGGCACCCCAGGGTGCCCCGACCCACCAGTTGAGAATCACTGCTCTACAACAGTGGTTCTTACCCTGCAGTGCGGGCACCCCCTGGGGGTGATTAGAGGAGGTGCGCGGAATTTTGTTTGTGTTGAGGTTGTGACCAAAATTCTGCTTCAAAACATTATAATTAGGCAAAATCAAGATGACATTAAAATATGTTTTGGTCTCCATGAAGTCATGAAAGTATTGATTAATGTCTAAAGCAAGAATCATTGTAATAAATTACTTAAACCATTTTTTAGAGCTTATACACATGTAGACGTTTGGGATGGGGGTGCGCGGCTTGTCTTGGGAATAGGTAAGGGGGTGCGTTAGGGAAAAAAGGTTGAGAATCACTGCTCTACAACATTCTGACAGGTTAGGTTTAGGGCTGATTTTGGTCTCAGCACAATTTCGCCATCTCCCTTGCTTGTTTCACTGTTCTTGGCAAAAGTAAAGCGACAGAAACGTTGTTTTACTGACCGGTTATGCCGTGTCCAGACCAAGAGCAAACTACGCTGCCTGGTAGCGTGGGTAGCAGAAGAAGTTTCGCCTTGAATTTGCTGTATTCGCTCCAGACGCAGCATTGACATGTTTGATTCGGCTAATCACATAACGGCTCTGGATTGACAGCCTGGGACATTCGGATATATGAACGTTCCGATTGGTTTTCGCCGAACAGCGTCAGAGCGAATTCGCCTGCGATTAAATTTAGTTTAATCGTCAAAATTCGCTCTGGTTGAGCAAGAAGCTTCGCTCCTGGCGAATTCGCTTTGGTAGCGCACGTCGCGTGCCCTCCATAGAGAAATAATGACTTCTGTCGCTTCATTCGCTCCGTTCGCTCCTGGTCTGTACACGGCATTAAGGTTAAGGATGGTTTTGATCAGGCCACAGCAGGGTATTTCCGGATTTAGCAACAGAAATGTGCTGTGTAAGCACGTGACAAAAGTGCTTTCCCGCGGTGTTGAGTCACATGCAAAGGTGTCACACCTCAACACGGAATGAACTAGCGTGAAATAAATACGTCTTTGCATGACAACAGCCTGATCAAGCATGGCAGGCCTTCCATGGCTTACCCTCATGGCTCATACAGTGCCAACAGATATTTATGTCCATGCCAACGATAAAGGCAGGCACAAACTACACGACTATTGGCCTGATTCTCGGCTGACCCTCCAATTCCCTGCCCCCTTCCAACGACAATCCGTGGAACGTCATCCCCCAGGACCATCGCAAGCGATTGTCAGGCATCTTTTAGGCAATCGCTTGTGACCGCAAATCGTAGAGATCAAACAGGCTTGATGTTTACGACTCGAAATAGAACGTTGGGTATTGTCTGAGTGTTAACGTGATTGACAGGTGCGATTCTCTTTATGTGTGCAGCACAACCCGATGTCAAAATCTGATAGGATTTTTAAGTCATGTACGTAGTTTGAGCCCGGCTTCAGCCATGTACAACTTCTGCCCATGGCAAGAGTAAAGCCATTGCAGGCAGAGCAGAAGCCCTACAGTATGGGTTACCCCTTATGAATCATGCAGAGCCGACAACAGTTACATTTCAGCATGGCAAGGACTTGCATGGGTGACCCTTATGGCTCACAGAGGGCCAACAGATCCTACTGCCCATGCCAAGCCAACAGTAGCCAAGGCAAAGGCAGGGTCTTCCATGTGTGGGTCAATGCAGCATGACTTCAGCCCGACTGCCAACCATGGCAGGGCAGACGTTACTTGTACAGCCCCTCACTTTTGTCTCCTCATGCCAACTCTAGCCATGGCACACACTAATGTGGATATACATACGTAGCTTATGCCCATGCCAATCCTACATGGCATACCCAAATGCATCCTGCAATGCCAGCATCAACCCAGGCCATGGGATGCCTTCCATGCATGGGTTACCCAGGACTTTGCCAAGGTCAACGTTATGCACCAGCAAATACACTGTTTGGATCAATGACGTTTTTGTGGTAGCACTAGCAGATGTCAGGGTGGTGCAACCACAACTAATGCCACTATTACATTATAAATTATTTTATTTTATTTTTTCACAGTATTATCTAAACGCCTAGACAACGGCGACGCCACGCATGGCAAGCTCTAGAGGCTATCCTGGCAGTCCCCACGCCAATTCCAGCTATGGCACACTCCTAACACTACTGGGTTGAGTTCAATGGCTTGGGGCATACACATTGTGCAGTGTTTTTTTTTCCTTTATTTGACAGGACAGTGAAGGTAATGACAAGAAGCGAGTGAGGAGAGATAGAGAGACGGGTAAGGGTCTACAAAGAACCCGGGCTGGGAATCGAACCCGGGTCAGTCTAATAGCAGTCGAGTGCTCTACCGTTTGCGCCACGGTAGGGCCTTGTGCAGCGTTTTAGTTTGCCTCTTTTCTAACCATACCTACCCACCGCATGTCATATGGTCTAAAACTTGCAACACTCTTCTTGATTGGCTATAATGTTTCATGTCTCCCTTGTAGTGCAATCTTACTTTTATCATGTACTGATTTAATGCCTAATTAAATGACATTTCATACCCATCAACATATTCAAAATTAACATTTCCTTGTCACATTTTGAAAACTATTAACGGTGGTGCATGGCACCACTGACTGTGTAGCTGGCATTGCAATATACACACGTCGTCGGGTAAATATCCCGGGTATGATGAGGAAGTGGATACGAGCCCAGTCTGACAGACAGCCTAATGACACCTAGACAGGCAGGTACTGTAGCAGCTCAGCACCAAATGACTATGGCTGCTGGCAGCGGAGCTCAAATGACTGTGACTGCTCTCTGTCTGTCCTACAAAGGCAAAGTGGTTGCAGTAACTATGCTAGCATTGAACACAGAGAAAAATGCCTTCAAAAATGCCTTGGTATAATAGATTGTATATTGCAGTTACTGCTAATCTAAAAAATCTATTTAAAAAAATAGGACACATCTGGATCACATGGCTTTGTCACAAGATAAAGGAGGTGTAATTAAGACAATTTTCAGTCTAAAACAAATTTTGACTAAATATGTACAGTAGTTACTGCACTTTGCCTTTGTAGGGCAGTGCTAGCAGCTCGGCTGGAGCTAACTTCATTAAACCCACCTCAGGCTGTCACGCTGTATGCAGATCTACTAAACCGCCTGCTCACAGTTATACACACCTCCAACTCACAACCGACCGCACTGCTAAACTCACATCACCATGCCCCTCTTTAAGTAGATAGGCTGATCTTGCCGGAAAAAAACACCGATAGGCAGCCGTGGACTGGCCTAAGTAAGTAAGTTGTTACAGAGTTGGTCTTCAGATTGGAAGGTTGCAGGTTCAAGCCCCGCACCAGTGGGAAGAATGTGGGCATGGGCTCTTGCTTACACCTCCAGTAAACTCACATCAACATGCCCCTCATCTAGTAGATGGGCTGATCTTGTGGATGCAGAAAATACACCTGTGGCAACTTGCTTAGTCATGGCCTAATCATCAGGGAGTTGGTCTTACTTAGCTGATCTTTTAACTTAACAGAGCCACTCCAGGGCCATCAGGTCAGCCGAAAAAATGTGTCTTGTGGTGCCCCGCTCCAGACTTAAAAGTAGAGGGGAACGGGCCTTTGCAGCTGTTGGCCCAAAACTGTGGAACGAGCTCTCTCTTCACGCCTGGCTCCCTCCTTAGCTGTTTTTAAAACAGATCTAAAGACCCATTTTTATGCCCAAGCTTTTATTTCCCCTTGATCCTATTCTTGTCTTTTAAATCTCATCTGGGCCCTATTGAATGATTGATTTGTTTATTTATTTGTTGTTTTAACCCACCTTTTTTTACCCGTCTAATGTTTTGACATTCTTGTGTGATCTTCATCTGTTTATTTAGATAGGTCTATTTGTTCTTACTGATACTGACTTCAGTATATTTTCCAGTCATACCGTATCCACCAATGC
>NC_085879.1:36541205-36551205 GCF_034702125.1 Engraulis encrasicolus | reverse complement strand
AACTTGCAGGTGCAGTCAACCCATCGCGCACATCCATAAAGACAGTTAAGAACTAGAATTAAAGAAGAAAGTAAGAGTAAACAAACTTACTACACATCTTCAAGTACATTACATAACCACATGGTAAGCCAGTTAACTTATGTTGTCTAGCTAAGGCTCACTCAGAACTGCTGGCTAAACACACACTAAGATTGACCATTTCAATAGAAATCTGATGTATAAATGAAAGTTCAACAACATATAGATATAAGCTGGTGGTGACAAAGTGACATTTGATAGATAATGCTTAGCTTAGATCTCTCTGGACCGTGTAAACAAAGCAGACTTGCTGTCATCAGCTGGGACAATAATGATTTGGAATGGCAATGCTAACCAAGACTTCAAGTCTGGACACTGATTACAGAGAACACCGATGCGCAATTATGTGGTCAAAATACCATATTCAATACGCCTAGAACAGTGATGGGAGCTGGTAAATCTTTAAAACTCATGATGGCACAAAACTAGTACACAAGAGGTTATGTTCATTGTCACTATGGTGGTGTTTTCGCTAATAGCGAGAAGTAGCTGCTAGCTTGCTGTCAACATTACTACACGCCTGTCATCTCTTCTAGTTATTACCCACACTTGTGCTGGATTGAGAATGGAGTACGGCGCAGGTTAGGGGTCAGGGGTAATTCATAGAAACTAAATTCATGATGAAATTGACTCAAGGTTGGCCATTTATCCAAAAGGCTAGCCTGCTAGCTGCTGGATGATATGCTATGACGGCTAGCTATTAGCCCGAGAGTCGGTGCAACCCCAGCGGCTCGCCCTCTCAAACCAAACGATGAAAGATGTGCTAACTCCGCGTACTTGATTCTAGTAAAACAAACTTGCGTGGGTTTTAATATCTCACTTACCTCTTTCCAACCGTACAGGTTCTCCTAGTGAGGCCATCTCAGCCCGAAATATTCCGTTTTGACTTGGGAAACGTTCAATCAATGCTCCGTGCTATCTTTGTGCTGTTAAGCACCCTTGCAAGTGATAAAGCAGGGATTAGTAGGTTCTACTGAAAAACATAAGGTATGCGCACAGAGAGTGCATATGCATCTACTGAAATATTGATCTGTTTTGTCAGATTCACTGTTAGTCAACTGTGATTAATGTGTTATATACACAGTCATTTACTTCTGTCATAATGTGCTTTCACTGAAGCCTGACGATATTTATTGAACTATTACACTTTATTCAATTTGCGCAAACTGTACGCCTCCTAGTTGAGCTAGAAATAAGGCAGCGTGACAGGAGAAGTGTTTTTATTGTGGATAGAGCTCTATGGGGCGTGCACCAATACATTTCTCTTCTGTGAACTCAGAAGATGTTCTCTGTGTGGTTTTATAGGCTACACGATGCAACTGAAGGAAACTAGATTATCTAAATTAAACATAGAAATTGAGTAATGATATATTTATAAAATAATATAGAAATTAAGTAATAATAATAACATATGGCTTAATATTTGGAAATGAAATATTGTTTAGAGACATGGTGTTTAGACTTAATGCTTTAGGCCTATTAGGCTTTTTAAAAAACATTTTAGATTAACATTGTTTTTTTGGGATTTTTTTTGCAAACATAGGCTACTAGGCCTAGACATAACTAGCCTATTATAGACAGACCTAGGCCTATAACGCGGAAGAATATGCTATCACAATACTCAAAGTTCTTCATAGAGATCATTAGGCTATTACTCAAAATTTGGGAGCATTTTGAGGAAGTAGAAGAAATGGCAATTTCTGCAAGTGGAACACAACATTCATATAATAAGAAAAAAATAACATTTTTATAGGCTACACAAATGAGTCTATGTGTCTAACATGAGTCTAAAATGAGTCTACTTTGAGGACATGCTTGGCTTCTGTGAGACTGTGTTCCCTAATGGGAAAAGGCAGTTTCAACGCAGTATTTTGCAGAATTGCCATCATTTCATGTCTGAATCACTACAGTATTTTTTTATTTTTTTTTGCAGTATGCCGATTTGGACATAAAATCACTGCATTCTGGGGGGGTAAAGCTGTCAACATCTGCAGTAATACCACGGTAATGTCAGAGGAGTAGACAAAATCAAGTTATTACAATGCCAGTTTGTTTTCATAGGGGTTGTGATGGCTGATTTCTAATACTTGTCATGTTCGAACATCTGGGTCAACATGTCTTATCCAGCCCTGGTTTCAACTGCTGCTCTGAGTTTATTATGACCGATACAATAATTGACATAATGTAACAGGCAATATAATAATTCTAATTGAGTAATTGGTCCGTTGACAGCTCTAAATGGGAGCGTCTGGCAGAGATTAAGAGTAATCATGTCTTGGCTAGCGAGGCACAGGTCTTGTTTTGACAGTGGAACACCTGTTCTGGGGAGCTGAGCGGACATTTGGCCTATGGCACACTGGGAACAGAGAGGAATAAAACGTTTATTTGTTACAGTCTTTATGAACTGCAATCTGCACTGGGAACAAATGATGTGGAAATCTGATCAAACTGTGTAACAGATCCAAGTGTGTGTGTGTGTGTGTGTGTGTGTGTGTGTGTGTGTGTGTGTGTGTGTGTGTGTGTGTGTGTGTGTGTGTGTGTGTGTGTGTGTTTCTCATTATCACTCGGAAAATTGTCTAGCATTTTCATTTTCCACTAATACACATTGTTGGCTGAAAAACATAATGTAAACTTATTTTTGTCAGATTACCAAGTATTAGTTAATTACTTAGTACATATTCATGAAAAGATCAAATTTGTGAGGAAAACACCTTTTGAAAAGAAAATTACTTGCTCAGACCTTCAATAAAGGAGACACCTCAGCTGACTGTACTTTACTGCATTGTGTAGTATTTTGGATAACTTGGACCACTGCCGTTTTTCTCTTATACTATATTCTGTTTTTATTTCTGAAAAACTCAGTGTGACCGCAACCCTATAGTGCAGGCGCTTTGAAATCGGAACGCCTTACATGCGCGCGCGCACGCACACACACACACACACACACACACACACACACACACACACACACACACACACACACACACACACACACACACACACACACACACACACACACACACACACACACACCTCTTCTGTAAACGCATAGTGTGCATTAGGTGTACTGTGAATGACATGCTGACTATAACAGTATGTCTGTCATTCATGTCAGGCCCCAGCTGCTGTTCTTGTTAGTGCGTGGAGACAGATGGGAGGGGAGGTGGCAGGCTGTCACCTGCTAACTAGACACACGGAGCTCAGTAAGTCTGCCTCCATCCTGGTGTTCCTCAGGGGGGGTCTACAACAGTTTTACAACAGGGGGTGACAGGCTTATGATGAGGTGAATGGGGCATTGGATGAGGTCATTGGGGGTGTTAGTTCAAAAAAGTTTGAGAAGCTCTATCGGATAGACACAGAACAATAAAAGTCTGGAGTGTCCGGAGTGTGTTTAAATATATAGGGCTTTTTGCCTTTTCATTTTTGACAGGATAGTGGAGGAGAGACAAGAAAGGAGTGGGGAGAGAGAGAGACGGGGAAGGATGACCTGGGCCGAAATCGAACCCAGATTGCTGGCGTAGTAACCCAGTGCCCTACCGTATGGCCACGGCAGGGTCATATCCAGAATATTGAGGAGGCTTGCAAACAGTAGGGGTAGGGGAGGTCGAGGTCAAAGGTCAAGTAGGGGGCACCATTGAGTCACCATTACATATCTTGAGTGGGTCCCACTAGTTTGACGCCCTCTCGTGACTTCACATGGTAATCAAACATTTCAAACAAGCGATTTAAGGTTAGGGTTAGGTTTAGGGTTAAGGTTAGGGTTAGGGTTAAGGTTAGGGTTAGGGTTAAGGTTAGGGTTAGGTTTAGGGTTAGGTTTAGGGTTAAGGTTAGGGTTCGGGTTAGGTTTAGGGTCGTATGACGTAAGCGGTAAGTACCGAAAGGGCGTCGAACTAGTGAGTCCCATCTTGAGTGGGGTGGCTTTCAGATGAAGCTGAGGTCTACTCATCCGAGGCTGTCAAAGGCATTGCTCTTGGACATGAGATAGAGACAGAGCTGAACACTTGTGAACCTCTATGTCTCTGGCACACAACTGTGTGCATTGATTTCATACTGCATAGTTAGTGTTGCTGCCACATGTCCCGGCCCGGTTTTTAATTGTCTGTCCCAGAAGAAAATACTTTCCTAAATGAAGGATGTCATTGCATAAGCAAAATGGTCGATTGAGTATGAAATGTCCATGTTTTTTTGTCAGGCAGAGTTGGCAACCCTATGCAGACACACTGACAGGGGGGGACAAAGGGGTATGTTGTCCTTGCCCCAGGGAGATAGGGGGCCCATCATTGGGTCCCCATTACATTGTATATTGGGTAGGGGCCCTTTCAGATTACTTTATCCTGGGCCCAGCGAAAGCTGTCAGAGGCCCTGACCCTATGTGCTGCTGCTGTTTGACAGCAACCATCATAATGTATAGTGTAGCCTTTATAACCAATCTATATCTGATCCACGTTCCCAATCACGCACATTTCACCCTATTGCCATCTGGCTGCAGAAACTGGACCATGCAGCGCCTAAACCAGCAGTCTAAGGGACAGCTTCCTCCCACGGATCAGGGGTGGGGAACCTATGGCATGGGGGACGTTTACGGCCCATGAGGCTGCCTTCTCTAACCCCTGATACAATGTTAATGTTATATAGGGCCTAGTTTCACATGGAATATGACAATGTTTCTAAAGCAATCTAAGACATTTGCAATACAATCAAATTTCCTTTTCAGGGGACCTAGTGAAGATGTGGTCTGTTGTAACGGTGGCCGCCTTCAATATAGACCTGAAGTGCAGGGGGAAATCGTGGTTTGTGTTCATAGTATGGCCCTAAGAGGACTTAATAAAATTTGAAGTGGCCCTTCTAATGAAAAAGGTTCCACACCCCTACCATAGATGGTTAGGATGCTTAACTGCCATGAAGTGACATAGACAAAAGAGTCATGTCACAGAATACTTCTTCATATTTCCCTTTTTTGACCTGCCTTTTTTCTCAAGATGGCCTTATCTAACTTTCTAACTCCTACATTATTATCTTTTGGGGACTTTTTTTTAGCACAAAACTTTTTGTTGCTCATGAATAAAAATTCACAAGTATATGACAATAGAACACCTTGTATCTTGTTGCATCCACCTTGTATCTGCACACCTACCTTAACCAGAGTCTCCTCTCGTCTGACACACAGGGGACTCCGTGTCTCTGTGCTGTAGAACTGATGGTCCTCAGGTTTTGTATCTGCAAGGAAAGCTATACCCATGCAAAAGCCTCCTCTCTTCTCCTCTCCTCTGTCAGTGCCATGTCTGTAATGATGCTATATGGGTGCAGGTCAATGTGACTTGATGTCATTGATGTCATCTCACAAGATTTCAGCGAGGTTCAATATCTGTCACACAAAAAAACGAACTCAGAAGCTATTCTCTCCTTTGCAGTCGGGATGTTGAACGGGAGGAAAGCCACTCTAGTCAAATATTCTCTCAATGAGGTGTCCCTGCTGTCAATCTCAGAGCAACCTTTGGGGGACTTCCTCCATTCAACATTACGATTGTGAACGAGATAATAACCTTTAAATTGTGCTTTTTGTCAAGATATTGAATAATTCTTTGATCATCAGTGACAGTCGAAACTTGTGTCACGAGGCCACAAGCTATAGGAAAGGACGGGAGGAACTAGTACGAGTTGTACCCATTGACTTGCACTTTATGTTTCCCTGTACACTGCAAAACATTGCAAGCCAGTTAAACATAAACACATAAGTTGCCCGGCTGCCTTAAGTTTGTAAGTAAACTCAACTTGAGACTTAACTCAACTCGAGGCTTTCTCAAGTTGAGTTAACTTACAAACTTAAGGCAGCAGGACAACTTACCTTTTTACGTTTAACTGCTAGAATGTTTTATACTCTATGCATCTGGCGCTCCAGCTCCTTGCTGTGGCCTGATGACCTTATGTACGTAAGGAATGGGATGTCAAACTCAGTCCCAGGGGCCAAATTTGGCCCACAGAGAAATTTTATTTTGCCCGCAAGATCATTCCACATGTGCATTACATGGTCCACATACGGTACACACCATTAAGGCCAGACCAGCAACATCTCAAAGTCATATACAACAGAATATGTGCGGTCTACCATACGCGATGAGAATGAGTGTTTGTGAAATTTGCCTTTGAGTATTACGTGCCTGCATGCACAGTTTCACATTTTGTTTGGCCCACGACTTTGTCCCAGATTTTTATTTTGACCCACTGTAAATTTGAGTTTGACACCCCTGATTTAATGGCTTGGTGGCAATTCCAGGTCCAAAAAGTAAAAAAAAAAAAAAAAAGGTAACACTTTATTTTAGGGATACATCTTTTAGCACTAATACACACAATGCGCCTGTATAAGTACAGTAACTTGCAAGGCATGTACAAAGCAAAATCAAACATTTGTTAGGCATGTATTCACAAATGTCTTGTTCATGCACAATAAGGGATTTATTACCAATTTAACCTTAGTAAGGACCTAGTAGGCCTTAGCGTTTGCTTAGTACATGCCTTACAAGTTACTTATGCAGGCATTAACATCGTATGTGTTAGTGCTAATAGATGTATCCCTAAAATAGTGTTACCTGATCCGCTGATTTAGAGCTGCTTGGATCAAATTTCTAGCATTTTTATTTTATTTTATTTTATTTAAATTTCTGAACCTGGGATTGGCACCTCTGCCTAACAGTGATAGGCAAAATGGATTCATTAGTTACAATCTAGGGCCACACACCATTGACCCACCAATGGCCCCACCAAATGACCCTGTTTTACCTGTCCAAGTCAACCAGTTGATCATTCACCCTGCTGTCTACAGGTAAATCCAAGTCATCTGGAACATGTGGCACTGGATTGTACGTACTGTAACTACTGAATCCATTTTGCTCTTCACTGGTGTCTGATGGCTTGGTGTTGGCATCGTGGGTGCGCAGGTTTCAATCTCCTGCCAACGGGAGGAATGTAAATATGCAGAGGAAATGCCCTGTGCTCTCCTGCAAGGGCCGGATTAAGAAGGCCTGGGGGCCTTAGGCTACAGGTTGCTGTAGGCCCCCGCGGAGGGCAAATGTCTTAACAAAATTACAAAGACTGCGTCATAATTCCAAACCAAGAAGAGTACTGATAAGATTTAGAACTCTACCTGACACGGCAGACTGAGTTAACAACACGGCATCTTGTCACATTTCCCCAATCATGTAGAGAGTGCGCCTGAGAGCCCCCTGGCTGTAGCCCTGTCTAGCCTGTGTGTTAATCCGGCCCTGTTCTCGTGCACCCTCATCCATGGCTGAACAGTTCTGCCCTTGGGCACAACATTTAACCCCAAATTTCTCCCAGGTGACTGATCTCGCTACAGCTGTGCGTAGCTTTAAACGTGCCAGCTAAGTGCAAATGTGATGAGATGCAATTATGACCAGGAAGTGTTGTAGTCGTCCAGGAAACGGTCCACTGGTGTTTGGTAGTAGAGGTACCTCTGGCTTGAGTGTGGGATTTTCTGTTGCAGTTTTGACCATTCTCTTCTTTACCTTGTTTGAAGCTGTGCTATCATCGGCCATGGGGGTGCTCAAATTGTATGGACATTGGTTTTGTTTTTCAGTTGCCTATAGTCATTTTTATTTCTTCAAATATTTCAATTTAATATTGCAAACAACTTCACAACATACAAAATGAATTATATTAATCCAGAACATATGTCAATGAATAAATTATATATATTTTTATATATATATATATATATATATATATATATATATATATATATATATATATATATATATATATATATATATATATTCTTTTTATATATCTTTTCTCTCATCTTGTGGGGATAAAAAAATAAAACAGCAAAGCTTTGACAACAGCACCTTGACATAGTATGTAATTTCAACATTACCTTGAGAAGATTGGACTAGCAAACAGAACTGTACTGAGAGGAGAGGAGAAGTAACCCTTCATCTGTTGAGAATATGTAAACGGAATGTTTTGGTCGGTATCATTTCCTTGTTTTCCCGAAGTGGACAGTTTCTCAATTCACAATAGAAGCAGCATGCAAGTAGCTTTTTCACGTTTTTCATTTTTTTCATTTTTTAAGTATGGGAGTCTTGCCCCGTCTGTATCTTCTGACTTGACTGAAACCGAATTCTTGGCAACATAAAAAAAGAACACAATGTCTTGAGGAAAGTGATATAGTAATTTAAACTGGGAGCGAGAGACTGATCAGATCTGTTTTTAATTGTTTACAAGGTCATGAATATGTTCAATAAATAGACTGTAGTATCACTTTACTGTATAAACCTCATCTTTTTTACATGCAGTCCATAAAATTCTCATCTGATGGAATAATTTACCCTGTTATGTATATATACAAATAGATATTTTTTCTCTCTTTTTTAGAACTCTCAATAAAATCTATACATTGTATACACTATCTTCCTCTCTTGATGGTCAGTGTGCAAACACAGGAGGTGTCTATCCTTATAAAACGCCACCCCATCTTGTTTTTGCTATCCCGGGTGAGGGCGCGCACGTAGGACTGGGTTGTCCGGCATTGTGAGTTGTAGTGCCTCTTGTCAATACCCCGGCAGCCGTCCTTAGTGTATCCCTGCGGGTTGCATTTGGTCTCGTAAAAATATTGCTTGAGCTGACCACTGGGCACCGGCACTTTCTCCATGACGGTGACCGTCTGCCCAGACATGTCTATGGCCGTCTTTTTGTCCACGGCGGTCACCCACTGGCTAATACTGTCACACACGCTCAGCTCCCCGCGCCGGGACGGGTCCGAGTGGCGCCGCACGCGCATGGACATGTTGGCCGCGTCCAGGTAGTTTTTGTATTCCTCCAGCAGGAAGAGAAGCGGCGGCTCCAAAGGCACTTGGTTGCTGAGCATGACGCGCGAGGCGTACAGGTCCACGTCCTTGGCCTCCGCTGCCACCGCCGATGCCGCCGCCGCCGCCGCCGATGATGATGCTGCTGCGCCGGGCCCTCCTCCGCCGGGGCCCTGGGGCACCTCGTTCACCCCTCGCGGGTCCAGGCCGCGGGGGTCCAGGCCGTTACCCCCCTCCCTCTCCTCGGCGGCGCCCGCGTCCTCCAGCAGCTCCTCGATGACCTGCTCGAAGGTGTCCGAGAGCGAGGGGAGGCCCCCGGCGCCGCTCTGTGGAGTCCCGTGGCCCCGGCCCAGCGTTGCTGCGGCGCCCAGGAGGCCCCCCGCCTCCAGCCGGTGCCCCGCCCTCACTCCGACCCCGACCCCGACCCCGGGTCCCTCTCTCAGGGGCATGGCTCTCAAGCAACTGAAGTACGAAATCACCATAGTCAGGAACAGGATGGTCATCACTCTTCTCACCCGGTGGAACTGCACACGCACACGGAGAGGTGGAGAGATGGTGGGAGAGAGAGAGAGAGAGAGAGAGAGAGAGAGAGAGAGAGAGAGAGAGAGAGAGGTAGACAGGAGAGAGAGAGAGAGAGAGAGAGGGGTAGACAGGAGAGAGAACGAGAGAGGGGGGAGAAGGGAGAGATGGAGATGTGGACAGAGAGGGGGAACAGAGAGGAGGGAGAGAGAGAAGGGGGAATTGAAGGGACAGAAAGAGAAAAAGATAGAGGGGAAAGAGGAAGATAGACAGAGTAAAGGAGAGCGGGGGATAGTAGAGAGAGAGAGAGGAGGGAGAGCAAGAGAAAGAGAGAGAAGAGGGCAGAGAGGAGAGGGAGAGGGAAGGAGAGAGAGAAGAAAACAGGGACACAGAGAGAGAGGGGAAGAGAGAAAATCACAGACACAGAGGAAAGGGGGAGGATGAAGGTAGATGAGAAGAAGGATGGGAGGGAGAAAAGAGAAACACGTTACTTTGGCTACACCATTGACTAAACATGCAAATGTAATACAACAAATCACAATATTACAATCAATCAATCAATAAATCAAACAATCAATCAA
>NC_085879.1:36516205-36523705 GCF_034702125.1 Engraulis encrasicolus | reverse complement strand
GAGTGTAGGACCACCCGACCCCACCCCTTTCAACCCCATATGCACCCCCCCACACACACACACACTCCAATTAAGCCCATATTCATCCATACCCTGCACTCCACCCCACTAAACTCATATTCATCCCCACCCCCACTCAACCCATCCACACTCCCGACAATTGGGCTGCTCAGGAAGGCCGTCTGCGGATAAAAAATGGGCAAGAGGGGCATTTGGGCGTGTTTTTCTGCAAGTTTATGGCCATAGAAATCAATAGAATTTAGTTCAAATTGGGCAGGATTTAGTGCTTCCAGGCGGGTTTTGAGCATTTTTTTGGGCTGGAAATCATCAGTCTCATCTGGCAACCCTGCCCCATAGTCATCCCCCATCCCTCACCACCACCACCACCACCACCACCATCCCATATCCAAGCACACACACACACCCACACCCACACCCCCCCCCCCCCCCCCCCCTGCTGTGCAAGGTGTATTGTGGACCTTTCCATAGTGGCCGTATCTTGGCCATCAGCCTCACACAGCTGCTAATGTTTCTGTCTTGTCGACAGGCAAGGCGAGGGAGAGGCGAGGGAGAGGCGAGGGAGAGGCGAAGGAGAGGCGAGTCCCGCCGCTCCTATTACTGCCTATTTATTCACAGCATGTCCCACACGCCGGCCAGCCAAATGCGCCCAAATGCCTTTATAATGACCCCAGCCCCCTGGTCCAGCCTCTACTCTCACCGGTCTGTCCAGTCTGTCGAACTCCATTCACCCAGGGACGGATCAAGACTCCATGGGCCCAGGGCCAGACAACTTGAAAGCCCCCCCTCGTCATCAATGAGTGTTACTACTAGTGTACAAAACGATTCAGGGTTTTAGGGCCAGATAGGGTAGTCCTCTGAGAACATTTTGAAAATACAGTTGTCAGAATTGCAATTATAATGCAATATGAGAATGGAAATATAGAGGCGTGGGCTTCAGGGCCCCCTTGACTCTTGGGCCCCTGGGCCTGGGTTTGGGGCCCGGTAGGCCCGTAATCTGTCACCTCCATCCACTCACTCTTCACCCAAAACTGCACTCCACTTGGCAACTCTTGTGTCTGCTGCTGATGATAGGCCATTCAACTGTCAATGCTGTAGGAGCAATTCATTGAGTTTGCATGAATTAAAAAATATAATAACCAACTCAACTCCTCTGCGGTGGTGTGTGTGTGTGTGTGTGTGTGTGTGTGTGTGTGTGTGTGTGTGTGTGTGTGTGTGTGTGTGTGTGTGTGTGTGTGTGTGCGTGTGTGCGCGCGTGTGTGTTAGAGGGGGGGTTAGCTCCGCAAATTAAACATTTGCGCTTGTTATTACTTATTTATAGTGCTCTGGTCTTGGCGTAATAGGAGTAAGGACAGGCGTTCACGGGATCTGGGTGCATCTTCTACCGTGTGTTTGCTCTGCAGCTGCCCGAGACGAGTGCTGTTTTCCGCACCGTTTCCCTCTCCCTCCCTCCTCTCCCTCTCACTACCGGGTTTCAGAAAAATATTACAGCATTGACCATTTACAACGTCACTGCAACTGCCTGTCGATGGGAATTAAGTGTGATCGAAGACTTCCTCTAAACGAATTAGCTGGCACTGGCAGGACGGCAACAGCATCCTCGAGCCCCCCTTTGAAGTGCGAGCCAATAGAAAAAAAAACACTCAGACAGAATTTGCACAGCGTAGACGGTAGAGGGCGCAAGTGACTGCGTGAAAAACACTCCAGCCAGCCAAACAAGCTGGAGTGTGTCAACCACACGCACGCACACACACACACACACACACACACACACACACACACACACACACACACACACACACACACACACTGAGAAAAGAAACTGCTAGTGGGGCCAGGCACGCTGACAAGCATACATATATCCATTCAGACAGACAGACAGACAGACAGACAGACAGACAGAAAAGCAACCAATGAGACGGGCAAAACAGACAGACAGACAGACAGACAGACAGACAGACAGACAGACAGACAGATAGATAGATAGATAGATAGATAGATAGATAGATAGATAGATAGATAGAAAAACAGAACTAAATTAAATGTAAAATAAAATGCCTTTCTAAGATGTTACGCGATCATAGCACAACACTGAATGATGAGAGTGTTCAACTTTGCGGGACATGGTTCCATCCATCAGCCGGATTTGGCGCACTTTCTGCCCTGCACTGAAATCCGATGTCTCTTCTCGGATTCCGTCTATGGAGAACTTTTCTAGACCGCCACACGGCGGTCCAGATAGTTGGACTGATACGGAACGGAAACATACGAACAAGGCTAAATATAGTATGGCACATCCCTTGTTCCGCGCATACCACTCAGGATTGTTGAGTTTACGCCGAGTCGGGAAAGCCACTGAGATCATGGCAGTTTGTCTTTAAACATTTCATGTAAACTCACGTAGTCATCGCATCCCGTCTAGTGGAGACCTTGACTCTACGCCGGTGGGTAAACCTATGCGGACACGGCTCACATTTCCCATCAAGTCTTAATGAGTACACCGAACTTAAAATTGTTTCCCTCCAACATCTGGCCGCCAGGTTGTAAGAAACATTCTCTTCACCATAGCATAGCTACTTTAACAAGTCAAATGCGAATTGCATTCACGACATCTTTCCGGAATTCCACTAATTCCTTTAAGTTCTCATAGCGCATATTTTATTTACGCAAAGATGGGTTAAGGTTGCAGGCTGGAAATACCGATACCAATGACTCTCATTGGCCGATACCTTTGCGCTTCGGAATACCAACTTACAACAAAGTGCGTTTTATACATGAAATACAAACGGAAAAGTGGCACTTAGTGAATTTCCGTTCTATTTCGTGATATCATGTAATGCAGAATGCGTTAATGCCGCGTTTCGTTTTGGATATCCAACCGAAAAGGACAGAAACTGTGAACAGTCTGCCTCCACTGACCCCTTTCCTGTTGCACATTAGAAATTCAATCAACATAATAACGGCGTTTCTTATTAATGAACGCGGAGATAAGGTTTCACTCCCCTCTTTCAAACTGCACCCGAGTCGCAGCCTTCCCCGGGTCCACCACTTGATTACTTGTACTCCAACTCCGCCGTCTCCCCTCAAAAGATCCGAAAAACAACACAACTAAAAAAAAAGTCAGAAGAAAACAGCACAACAACGCCTACCTTTTACTTCCCAGTCGTAAAGTAGACCACTCAACAGGACAGAGTCATCTGGGATGTTTTGAAGAACGCTCCGCGCAATTGTTATGGTTATTTTTTGTTGTATTTCCCTTCCAATTTTCCCAGGCAGCCTCTGGTTGTCTCTTCAGCTTTGGAGCAAATAGATTAAATTATTGATAGTGGAGATTGCATAGTTGAGGTAGCAGACTCCCATGACTGAGCGTATCCTGTACAGATGGTTTGAGGCTGAGGGGTTGCATGCTAGCACTCTAGGCGTTGTGCGACCGGGGACCTCGGGAGCAGGGAATGACGACTTCATAGCATAGCGCGCAACTACAGTAGGCTAACTAACTCCGTGCGTGACGTTGCAACATGTGACTACACTACCGGCTGATGCTCGCCAACCGAGAGGAGTGCACGGGTCTGAAGTAACATCGGAAAGTCTGCCTGCCCTGCGCGCACCTACCTACCACCCACCCCTCCCATCGCCAACCGTGTTAACCACCGCGCGTAATGCCCACAGAATCCTAAACAGAGGAGAGTCCCGACTTTTACTCATCACGTTTCTTGCGTACCAGCTGATGATCAAAACGGTCAGCTACTCTAGCAAATGCCTTCTCCTTCTCTCTCTCTCTCTCTCTCTCTTTTTTTATTGTTCTATTTATAAGTGTGCCGGTTTGGCGGACCAGCCCTCGGATGATGGTGTGTCGCTTCAGCATAAACCGTACTATCTGGTTTTACCAGTTCCCTATCACTTTGCAGCTATATTCACCCATGTCCTCAAACAGTATGCTTTGTAGAATAATTCATGGGTGTGCAGTACAGTGTGTCCTATACACACAGACACACACATTACCAGACGCATCATCCACGCATGTCATACTGGTGTTATAATGGTGCGAATTACGCATAGAGACTGCAGGAATCACCAGAATGCTGCTACTACTACACGTGGGCTATGCGTCTGTTTGTATGCTTCACATCATATATAGTCATTCACCTCTTCATATTTTCAGAGGGTAGTTGGCGTTTTTAAGATCGTGATACGTATGGTAGATACTGGAACGTCACTGATCCGATGACGTTGATCTCGTGTTAATGCCAAAACACAATTCCTGCATTCCCATTATGTAACCTTGATACTTGTGCGCAGGTCATTTTTATGAATTGCAACACAGATTGTGCATACAACGGAAATGACATTTCCAATCTGATGATATGGGAAAGAAGTTGAATCCAGTAGCCTAATGGGTGCTGCTTGAGTCTTCTTGTGTCAATATATATTTATACAGCATGGCCACAGGACAGAGTCATTTTTTCTTGTAGTTTTGTCTACAATGACCAGTGTGAGTCTCTTTATCGCTGATGAATGGGGGGAGTTTTATGTTCTCCTGTTATGCTCACTGCTTTTACCTGTCACGCCGCAGTGGATCATCATCTCAATTGGACACAATGTATTTCATTCATCGCGGCCGAGGCTTTAGAAAAAGAAAAGGTGGGCTTCAAAGAGAGACGCGACGCCCCTCTCTCCCACCTGCCATTAGCGTAGACACACACACACACACACACACACACACACACACACACACACACACACACACACACACACACACACACACACTCTCTCTCTCTGTCCTCCTCACCACATCAAGAGATCAGTAACGGATCTCCACAAGCTGTCTGCCATATCTTAGTCCATTGTCAGCCGTCGCATTGACAGATTCACCCCTCCCCCCATATGTGGAAGCGTGCACACACACACACAAATGCACACACACACACAAATGCACACACACACACACACACACACACACACACACACACACACACACACACACACACACACACACACACACACACACACACACACACACACACACACCTTTTTCACCAACAGAAAGTGGGGTGGTACTCAACAGCCAACATCTGGTGCATTAGATGTGAGATGTTACAGAAAGCGTGTGTGTGTGTGTGTGTGTGTGTGTGTGTGTGTGTGTGTGTGTGTGTGTGTGTGTGTGTGTGTGTGTGTGTGTGTGTGTGTGTGTGTGTGTGTGTGTGTGTGTGTGTGCGTGACAAGGGAGGTTGTCTACACCAACAGGTGGATGATGGTCAGTTCAGCAGGAGTGTGTATGTGTGGTTGTGTGTGTGTGTTGGGGGGGGGGGGTAAGGCAGACAGAGAGGGAGGGAGAGAGATATAGAGGGAGAGAGAGAGAGAGAGAGAGAGAGAGAGAGAGAGAGAGAGAGAGAGAGAGAGAGAGAGAGAGAGAGAGAGAGAGAGAGAGAAAAGGAGAGAGAGATAGAGAGACAGAATCAGAATTAAAGGATGATGGGAGAATTTGAGTAGAGAGAAACAGAGAGCAAGAGAAAGAGATAGAGAGGCAGGGCAGCAGTCAGAAAGAGAAAGGCGAGAGAGAGAGAGGGGGAGAGGGAGAGGGAGAGAGAGAGGGAGAGAGAGAGAGAGAGAGAGAGAGAGAGAGAGAGAGAGAGAGAGAGAGAGAGAGAGAGAGAGAGAGAGAGAATGGGAAGCAGAGCCATCCACTCAGGCCCAGGTGAACACACACACACAGGTGGGGTTCTGTGGTACGGTCCAGTAGGGGGGTGGGGGTGGGTGGGGGTTCTAGAGGGAATCTAGAACTCACGCAGTGGCGCAGCATAGTCAAGGTTCTAGAACTCACACAGGGGTGTGGCATGGGAGTCAAGATTCTAGAACTCATGCAGGGGCGCGGCATGGGAGTCAGGGTTCTAGAACTCACGCAGGGGGCGTGGAATGAGAGTCCGGGTTCTAGAACTCACACAGGGACGTGGAATGAGAGTCCGGGTTCTAGAACTCACACAGGGACGTGGAATTGGAGTCAGGGTTCTAGAACTCATGCAGGGGCGTGGAATGGGAGTTAAGGTTCTAGAACTCACTCAGGGGCGTGGCATGGGTGGTGAGGTATCTAGAATGCATATCCTACATACTGTGGTCTGCACAGCGCACAGGGTGTGAGCATGCACGCACACACACACGCGCGCGCGCACACGCACACACACGTGCGCACACACACACACACACACACCACATCAGCACAGCCTCCCGTGGCCTTCTGGCAGAGACGGAGCTGATACAGCGTCGGCTGCTCTCTGCCCAACTTATTTGCTAATTTATTTTAATTTATTTGTTTATTTCATTACGGGGGGTGGGAGGGAAGTGAAGAGAGGAAGTGGTGTGTGTGTGCGTGTGTGTGTGCGAGGGGATGTTAGAGGTGTGGTGTGTGGATGGGAGGGGGGGGGAAGAATGTAAGTGGATAAAGGAGGTTTGTGTGTGTGAGAGGAAGAAAGAGCAGGGGTGGGGGGTGAGAAAACCTTCATTATCCTCGTTATTGTGTGTGTGTGTGTGTGTGTGTGTGTGTGTGTGTGTGTGTGTGTGTGTGTGTGTGTGTGTGTGTGTGTGTGTGTGTGTGTGTGTGTTCATTATCATCGTGGCAATGATGATGATGCGTGTGACTCTGTGGTCCTGGCAGTGGCCCAAGGCCAGATGCGTGCAAGCAGGGGTGGTGTGAGAGAGAGAGAGAGTGTGTGTGTGTGTGTGTGTGTGGCAGTAAGAGGATGATAATTTTCAACCTGCCTAATGAGCCTGAGAGGGCCCCTGCAAGGAAGAGCCCAGCAGGACACACACACACGCACACACACACACACACACACACACACACACACACACACACACACACACACACACACACACACACACACACACACACACACACACACACACACACACACACACACACACACCTGCACTGCCACTCTCTCTCTCTCTCTCTCTCTCTCTCTCTCTTTTTTCTCTCTCTCTCTCACACACACTCTCTCTCTCTCTCTCTCTCTCTCTCTCTCTCTCTCTCTGTCTCTCTCTCTCACACACACACACACACACACACACACACACACACACACACCAAACTCCCAAGGCCTGGCCAAGATGAATATAGCTCATCCCCACGGATGGTGGGGGTGAGAGCGCAAACTCTGGATCACACACACACACACACACACACACACACACACACACACACACACACACACACACACACACACACACACACACACACACACACACACCAATCTCCCCAGTGTATCGCGGGGGGTGAGAGCAAGCACTGGATGACTAACAGTTGCATCAGCAATTGCTGAGCGACGTGACGCCAAGAGGAGGGCGAGAGAGAAAAAATGCACCTTCCTGTCTCTCTCACACACACACACAAACACACACAAACACACACAAACACACACACGCACGCACACACACACACACACACACACACACACACACACACGCGGCACTGATGCGTTTCACACA
>NC_085879.1:36501205-36508705 GCF_034702125.1 Engraulis encrasicolus | reverse complement strand
GAGATGGCTGACTCAAGATGATACATACACTAGAGATGATCATTCAAGAGCATACATACACTAGAGATGATCATTCAAGAGGATATATACACTAGAGATGGCTGATTCAAAATGATGCATACAGCTGATTCAAGACATACACTACAGATGTCTGATTGACGATGAGACGGCTGAAGAGAGTATACACTAGAGCTGGCTGACGTTAGAGGAGACCGAGGATAAGAGACAAAGGCATCTGCACTGGAGAGTAGAGGCAGACAGCAGCTAAGACCAGAGGTAGGCTACCTGGTGATACAGAGGCAGATGAGCAGAGAGAGAGAGAGAGAGAGAGAGAGAGAGAGAGAAATGAGGAATGAGAGAGTGCAGGTGTGGAGAGCAGCCTGAGAGAGAGAGGGAGAGAGAGAGAGACAGAGAGAGAGAGAGCTCACTTTCACTGCGCAAAGCCACACAGGTGGGTGCAACAGCAAGCAGAGCAAACCCCCCTACCCACCCACACACACACACACACACACACACACCTCTCTCTCTCTCTCTCTCTCTCTCTCTCTCTCTCTCTCTCTCTCTCTCTCTCTCTCTCTTTCTCTCTCTCTCTGTTTCACACACACACACACACACACACACACACACACACACACACACACACACACACACACACACACAAACCTCTGCCTGACCCGCCCATCTCAAATGCTGGTATAGGATTTTTTTTTTCTCATCCAAATTCTCCCACACATATTTACACAGCCGCGACCGGTGACACACGCGCACATGCGCGCGCGCACACACACGGATCCATTCATAATTGCACAACCCCGATACAGCGACACTACAAACAAATGAGCAGTTATTCTTATAAATATGCAAGAGGAACATTAACAACATGCATTTGCATATTCACATCTGCGCAATAACACCCTAATAACAATAATAATGACAAGAAGTCAACAATCCCGTGCGATGCTAAATACACAACGCCACACCACTGTCGCGAGCCTGATGGCAGGCGCGCGCCAGTCTACGTGCACACGCACAGACAAAGACACAAACACACACACACACACACACACACACACACACACACACACACACACACACACACACACACACACAGAGAAGTTGAGTCATACACCGCGTCCTGTCCATCGGTCGAGAAGAGTGCAGCCTGCCCCAGCCGCCCCAGCCCTGCCCTGCCCTGCCCTCCCCGTCCCTGTGTCCCACACCTGCCCGCTCTGCCTCACATGGCCTCCGGCTAAAACACCCGCAGCCACCCGGTCAAGTCCCCAGCCCCACTGCTGTCACGTCTCACCCATGCAGGGCTCCAATTGTTTCCGTCATGCATGCCTTGCTTACACGTGCGATAAAGTGTTAAGCAGGATGGAGCAGTGTTGTACCGCGTGACCAACCTCTCGTCATTATTTATTTATAAGGGCTTTTTATATATATAATTTCCACAAAAAATCATTTGCATTATCTGGACTAAGATACCGAGGTGATTAAATTGCGCATTAAAATGTCCTTCGTAATCCAGGTTTGGTTTAGCCTACCTGTGTTATGCAGTCTACCTGATATTATTGTATTATTATTATTATGGTTATTATTATTTTATTATTATTATTACTATTTATTATTATTATTATTATTGTTATACTAATGTGGCTTTATTGTGTGTCTCATAATCCTACAGATTCTTTGAGTCATAATGCAATAGTCTAAGCTACCTTTCGGCTTCATAATTTCCCACGGGGATTGTCTTTAATATGACTTAATTCACAACGCGCCCTACTGAATAATAAAATTCTTCCGGTTAATAACTCGGTATATCTCCCAAAACTTAATTAAGTTGTCTGGGTGAACGAAGCATTTTTTCTACCCCAGATATATAAAACCGACAAAGCATTTTCCACCAATATCGCTCGCGTATCATTCTCAATGAGCCAAAAGACCGCTTTAAATATATATATAAAAATAAACCAGACGGCATAATAATGATTGGTGTGATTTTGTAATAAAACCTACCATCCTCAGATTTGTTATTGGCGCCCACCCAGCCCCGCTTAGCTCTGCAGCGCTGAGTGCGCGAGCCGAGAGGGCTGAGAAGGGAGATTCTCGGTAAGACAACACAACCCCATTTATGGACTGATCCGATGACGTACATTGCAGAAAGTTCTATAAAAAACCCTTCATACATACAAAGTGTGTCGTGCCACCCCGCACACCCCCCTCCATCCTCCATCCTCCTCCTCCTCCTCTCCTCCGCCTCCCTCCTCCTCTCCCCTCCCCCCAAGCTCGCCCACACCCACACCATAAACCCACGTCTCGCCCTGTCTCTCCCTGGAAAAAAACTATGCGTCCCCAAGAATAAAAAATCACAAAAATATTTAAAAATTCCAAGTAAAAGAGTCCGTAAGCCTCGGTGAGCAGAATCAGGGAGTGTTTGGACGTACCCGACAGCGCCCTGTGTACATTTTAATCTGCCGCAGATCAAATCGCTCGTCAATCGCTGCACAACAGCACTCGCATAACCATTTCACCCAAATAACGGACTTTTCGTTTGCAAAGTCTCCGGAGATATTATTTCAGTAACGCCAAGCAATATAATCACATCGTTCTTGTAATAATAAAATAGCAACACCACTACAATTTCAGCACCACTGTTATTTAGCCGCTATTGTTTCTGACATTGTAATAACAACTGTTGAAAAAATGCACGCGTCAAAAGGTAATAATAGGCAGGAAAAAGAAACGGATTAATCACCTTGTGTCTTTTTGTCTGGCAAAATAGACTTTTACAAACGTTCATTGCCGGTTATCAATACAGCATTAGGCATACGGAGTCTAAAGAAGACGCCAAGATAGGTGCAGTCATTGGATGTTAAGGACAGAGAGCAAACAGTCGGATAATTGATGCATTGAATGTATTCCGCCCGGTGGGTGAGAGGAGAGAGCCGAGTTAAGACGCCTGTGGGCGTTGATATGTCGGGGTTTTCTTGAGGCTGTTTGCCATGCAATTGCTTCGCCCTGAAATCAAATTCTTGGAGCAGGAGCGGATACAAAGAAAAAAATGGACACGGGCTATATCCTCCATTTCCTCCTCTGCAACCGAGACGAATTTCTAGAACTTAGTCGGCGCAAAAGTCCGAAACCATTCTTCGCAGACTTAGCAGACAGCTGACGTCTTTAGTTTTTCTCTGCCATATCTTGCAAGGTATTCTCCTTTTCTCTCTGTCTCTCCGCCGGCTCATGCAAAGCGGTCTCTGCTTATCTAGCAATCTTATCGGGAGCTCCATCTAACCCGGCCATAACATTTGGCAATGTCTAACCACGCCTATCCTACCACTGGTTCCGCAGGCTTGCATCGAGCCAGTATCTTAGCCATCCCGTTGTCCTCTCTCCTGGCTATTTTGGTCATGCAATTCACATTTGTTAAAAGGGAGATGTTATCTGTGGCGGGTGCAGGCGATCCCCTACTGTTGCCGTGTTGACTGAGCCGCGCGCGCGGATGAAAGGGGGAGCAGGTGGTGTTCGCGAGCGGTGTAGTGCGGTTCGGGATGAATGAAACGGAGGAGCAAGCGGTCCGTAGTAAAAAACACAAACCATATATATCCGCTCTTACAGAGGATGGGGGAGCCGTTGCAGAAACGATTACACCGACACGGCTGCTTGCACCACTTACAAATCAATTTACCAAACACATTACCACGACGCTTTAACAATAGATGAGACAGACTAACAAAATAGGAATGATTAATAGAGAATAAGATTAGATAAAAATGCTTAGACAGGCAGATAGATAGATAGATAGATAGATAGATAGATAGATAGATAGATAGATAGATAGATAGATAGATAGATAGATAGATAGATAGATAGATAGATAGATAGATAGATAGATAGATAGATAGATGCTAAGTGCCAAGTGGGGCTGATATAGTAATATTTTATTAAAGGCATGCACCATTATCCAGCTACCAGAGCGAAGCGTAGCTATTGCGCATACAAGTGCCATGTAGGGCTACAAAGACAGGGATTCCGCAAGCAGCCTCCGTCAAAGCAGGAGAATGCCCCGATACACATAGCCTACACTTGAAAACACAATTTTCAGCAGTCCACTCACTGGCGTCTAATGTACATCAGCAACTTTTCTCACACAATGCCACAATTGTTTGATTCTCAGTCCATTATAAATGACCAAACGTTAATAATGTGAATATAAAAAACATATCATTCAGTCATAATATTCAAACATTTTAAATGTAACTTTGTAAATGCTGAATCTGAGCTGAAATGGCAGAAAAACAGGAAAATCAGAAAAAAGGGTTACCTGTGCTCTCTAACGATGGATTATTCAAAGTTTACAGGTTTATTTAGCAAGTCCGGTGCCTTGAAGGATAACTGACACTAGCAGAATCCAACGCCAGGGAATTTGCGCGAGCGTGACAACATGTTTTCATAATCGTAATCAAACTTCAATTTGAGATCCCCTCACTGACGTGTGTCATGAGCATTAAAGCGAGACCACACCGAAAACCATGTTAGTGGTATTAGATAAATACAAAAAAACAGAAGCAGTTCTTACCTGTTTTAAGAGCTGACAACCACTATCAGTGGTTAGATCTCCAAGAGCAACGCTTGCATTTCCCAAAGTTAACGCTGCACTCCAAGTGGAGCTTGCAAAGCACGCACACCCTACGGCAGCTCTAAGATTTCAACTTTCACATGCTCTAAGTGGCGACAAAACTCCGAGCGCAAAGTAAAGAAGACTTCTAGTGCCCCGCGTCTTTATCTCCCTTTGTTCTCGCGCACAGGGCTCCCAAGGCAAGCGTTTACATGAGGAAAAAAAACAAAAACAGGAAAAAAGTGGAACAATTTCCTATAGCCGGTAAGAGGACTGCAAAACGGAAAAGGTGATGGATGTCCCAATCCGTGTTAGTCCGCGGTGCTCAGCCACTCCGGTGCCTCTGTCCAACGTGCTGAAATCATACCACAGCTAACGTTACTACGGGGCAAAAATCTATACTTTCGTTAAGTGCCACTTGATATTACCCTTCTCTAGTGCTTCCCCACGCCTTGTCACGTGAATATATCCTTGCCAAGCCCGTCCTGTTAATTTCTCATCACATGCTGACCGGTCTATGTCTTAACAAAAGAATAAGTTATTTCCCAAAGCCTGGAGGAAGCCATGAATGGCCGTTCAGGTGCCTGTGTTATGTCCAGATCACACGGCATCACATCCCTGCATGCGTACGCCTGTCTGCCGCGGAGGAGACCTGCAGGGTACACACCATGTCTACACATGTTGCTCTGTTCTCACATCGCTCTTGCAGATGAAAAAAAGAAACAATAACAACACATTCAATAAAAACACAAAGCCTTCTGCCTTTGCCTGCATGTTACGCTGTCCAAAACTGAAGGCAGTTCATTCACCATCACAGTCAAGGCAGCCGTTTAATTCAGTTGCAAGTCTATACAGGTTGGCGTGCATTGCTGAGAAGATTACAGTGTCAAATTCACATCAAATGTCAAAAATTAAAAGTTTCATTACGAGCGATATCCAATTAACTCCTTCAAAGCCACCCCTGTGGCCCCAGACATACAAACAGGAGACCACCTATCCATGTAACCTAATATGTGCCTGAAATTCAGCCTCTCAATCACAAGCACAGAGGCTTGCTTTGCTGTAATTATTCCTGTTGGTAGAATGTTTCCAGGCCACTTACCATTTTCCCCCTATGCGGTCCAGGAGCTAGAACTGCTTTAAAATCCACTCACTCCAACAGATGCCGGTAGGTAATGTGTCTTGTTTGAAGTCATCATACGAGAACTTCAGCCGCGCTCCGTTGATCGCCCACCAGTTGGCTGACTTACGAGTCTAATAACCCCTCCAGTGTCCGCGTGCTTAAACTGTCTAACACCTCGCGCTGGCTCGACAGAGAGGACAAATAGCAACCGGGCGCGATTTACCGAAAAGCCCCATACAGATTTACGCAATGCTCTCTCTCCTCTCTCCCTCTCGCTCGCACACACACATACACACACATATACATACATAGGCTAGTACGCACACACATAGGCTACACACCGTTAGAGACCTTACGTGATTGAAATGAGCGAAGGCACTGAAGTTTTGGAGGGGACTCATTACAGCCCAAGAGAGCAGTGGGAACATGCCTGGCCCCAAACTTATAACGGCACAAAATGTGCTCTTGAAAAGTTAGGCGGCCACGGCAGGTGGGGTGCTTTTGTTTTGCACGCTGTTTTCTCTCAGAAACCGACAGCACCGTTCTGCTACTTTGGCTGCCTGGGCTCTATGCAGCGGAAGTGGGCTGGCATCAGGTAAGAAATGGATGCTTTCGCAGATTCCTATCATTTTTTCCTCAGTTAAGCAAAGCAAACTTCTCAGGGGACTTGTTGCTGCCATTTCAACTCACAAGCCAAGGCCGTGAAAACCAATGAAAACAAAAGCACCGAAGTGCCATACTTACATCCCAATTCTACAAGTTTAAGCCAGGATACACAGGATGTAACTGATGAGGGGAAAAAAACAAAGTTCTGTCCTGGAGTATCTTCACGTCGTATCTCTGGATGTCTCCACGCTCAGTTTAGCTTATCCCCCTTTTTTCGTGCAAGAATACCAGTCGGAATTGTGGTGAATTTAGAGTCACGAATTCCAAGTAACGGCGTCTGTCTGTTATCAGTAAAATTCCATCAGTCGCGCGATGAGCGCTCGCACAGCTGATTGTTATGCGGTGACGAAGCGCCTGGCTCTCTGAGCGCCAGAAATGTGCGCTAAGTTACATGACTAATGGGTTTTATTCACCACGCACGCTGCCAGGATTCGCCCTAACGCATGGAGTTGTAAAACAAAAGAAACGTTAATGGTATGAATAACTCTGTGACAACACCGTCCACAGATAAATAGACATATATGGAGGGCTCGTCATGTGTGAATGTGTGGTTGGGAAGATGGTGGGTGGGGAATAGAATATTTTCGTTAAGGGAAGAGAAAGACAGTCACACAATGATCATACTCCATCCACTTTTCTGAAGGATGTAACATAGCCCACATAACCACCACATCTATGACCTATGGCTCTCGCTCTTGCTCTTGCTCTTGCTCTTGCTCTTGCTCTCTTTCTCTCTCTCTCTCTCTCTCTCTCTCTCTCTCTCTCTCTCTCTCTCTCTCTCTCATCCATCCATCCATCCATCCATCCAATGTGTTCATCTGGGAACCTGTTGAGATACCATCCATCAATCCATCCATCCATCCATCCGTCCATCCATCCATCCATCCATCCATCCATCCATCCATCCATCCATCCATCCATCCATCCATCCAGCTATCCATTCACTCACTCATCCACTAAGACAATACAATACAATACAATACAACATGTATTTATATAGCACCGTATCATAACTATGAAGTTGACTCAAAGGGCTTTCAAAATACACATTCCCACATTCATACACCAGCTCTGGAGGCTGCCATACGGCACCAAT
>NC_085879.1:36471205-36473705 GCF_034702125.1 Engraulis encrasicolus | reverse complement strand
GTCAGATACAGTGCATGTGTTTACTTTAATACCACATTTTCTTATAATCTTGGAACATTTCATTTTTTACGAAGAAAGTAGTGTGCATTGGCACTGCCCTCACGATTCGAACCGATTACGATTCTGGAGGTAATTTGATTGGAATCGGAATACGATTCTCCAATGAGTTGCAGTGCATTACATTTCTACTGAAAGCAAGGCAATTTTAACATACTAAGTCATGGCATATAAGCAGTCAGATACATTTTATTGGCTGTTTTCTGTATCAGTGTAATTAAACATTCATTTGCTCCAGAATATATCTGCAAGTCATTGAAACAATTGAAAACATAAATAATAAATGATAAAGTAATAAATAATTTTAAAAAAAGTCTGCAAAAATTAGGAAAAACGTTCTCAGTGTTATGGCACCGATACTGCATTGGTAATAACAACCCCCATGATATTATTTCATGGACCTATACTAAAGACTAGAAAAAAAATAAATCACTGTTGACACTGTTTGACAATGTCACGTCATACGTGTGACACCGGCGCAAAGTAAAGTGTCCCTTTAAGACACTATGAAGCAGACACTATAAAACACAATGCTTTTTCAGAGTAGAAATTCTCCAGCTGTTCGCCAGACTCCGTCTATGGCAAGTCAGGCAGCCAAAGAGACAGTAGAGCACAGTTCAGCATGGACCGCATCAAGGGGAACTGTTGAGGCATCAGCAACACTTCTGGTCTGCCAGCAATGCAGAGCCGGGAGGATGGACGTGGGGAGCTAGGAGCAATGGCAATGGATGCACTCACACATGTGCACGCACACGCACACACACACGCACACACAGACACACACACACACACACACACACACACACACACACACACACACGCACGCACGCACGCACGTAAAAACACACAAACACACACATGCGCACACACACACACACACACACACACACACACACACACACACACACACACACACACACACACACACACACACACACACACACACACACACACACACACACACACTCACACACACTTTCTACATTGTGTAATAAACATAATAAAGTTGCAGTGCTGCTAGATGAAGTTAAAGAAATGTGATTTTAACAAAAGAAAAAGAATGAAAAGCATTTATGTCATGATATGGGTGTAATCCATCCATATCCACTACTAGACAGACTCACAGCTGCTCTGCTGTGTAGTAGCAGCTGGACTGTAAATCACAAATCACAGCCCTACACAAGGGCCAGTATACCATATATGAAGAGTTCAGATGCAAAATCCCCATTTCTGAAGACCTGCACTTTTATATTTTTAGGGAACCCCGCTGTTGGTTTGATTTACATTCATGTACTTGATAATACATATGAATATTTAAATTACATAAATAAAATAAAAAATATGCATTTTTGATAGATTTGTATTACATAAAAATTCATTATGAAATGTTTCTGAAAAGGCACTTTTGCCTGCACTACCTTGGACACTTTAAGGGTTGCCCAATACAGGACAATAACCCACTACACCCCACCTCAGCTACCTCACCCCCTGGAATAGCTGCCGTGAACTACTCAGCTTTTGCATGGACAATAATTAGAACTTCTTTGGCTCTTGTATGTGTACTTGACATGGTTATTTTGTTTTTCTGTGAGTGTGAATGTATGCAACATGACACCCTACCAGAACCTTGTGTCTGTGCAGGGATGTGTGTGTGTGTGTGTGTGTGTGTGTGTGTGTGTGTGTGTGTGTGTGTGTGTGTGTGTGTGTGTGTGTGTGTGTGTGTGTGTGTGTGTGTGTGTGTGTGTGTGTGTGTGGGTGTGGGGGGGGGGGTGGGGGTGGGTTTGTGTGTGTGTGTGTGTGTGTGTGTGTGTGTGTGTGTGTGTGTGTGTGTGTGTGTGTGTGTGTGTGTGTGTGTGTGGGACAATGTGTGTGTGAGTGTGTGTGTGAGAGAGAGAGAACATGTGTGTATGTGAGATAATGTGTGGCGGTAGTACTCAATATATATTTTTCCTGTAATGTTCAATTATGTGTATAATGTCTTGTGTATGTTTTGTATTTGTGTATTTATGTAAGCTGACAGACACCTTAATTTCCTTCGGGATTAATAAAAGTACTCTACTCTACTCTACTCTACTCTACTTTGGGTGCTTAGGGTATTGCATCTGAACTCTTCATATGTACTACATACTACACTGTAAAACAATGCAGTTCGTTAAACGTACAAAAGGAAGTTGCCCTGTTGCCTTATGTTTGTCATTTACATGTAACTGAACTTGAGTTGAGTTAAGTCTTGAGTTAACTTACAAACGTAAGGCAGCAGGGCAACTTACTTTTTTTACGTTTAACTGGCTTGCAATGTTGCAAAAGTGTAGAATGCCACACTGGCCAATGTTAATCGAGGTTTCTCTGACCATAAGGCCTGGGATACATTTGCAGGATACATGGGCATGTGCACAATTTGTGCACAAACCTGTTGCCATGTATATTTGGTATTTGTCAATTT
>NC_085879.1:36443705-36463705 GCF_034702125.1 Engraulis encrasicolus | reverse complement strand
TATAGAGAGAGCACTTCTGTGGGAGTATAGAGAGAGCACTTCTGTGGGAGTATAGAGAGAGCACTTCTGTGTGTCCATCACGGAAAACAATTCCGTGTCCAGGAGCACGGAAAACAATTCCGTGTCCAGGATCACAGAATTTTGGCAAAATCCGTGCTCCTGGACAGAGATTTTGTGTCCTTAACATCCGTGTCCAGGAGCACGGATTTTTTGGAGATCATGTTGACACAACACAACACAACACAACACAACACAACACAACACAACACAACACACCATAGTGTAACACAACACAACATAACACAACACAACACAACACAACGCACCACAACACAACATAACACAACACAACACAACACAACACAACACAACACAACATACCATAGCGCACCACAACACAACACAACACAACACACCACAACACAACATAACACAACACAACACAACACAACACAACGCACCACAACACAACATACCATAGTGTGCCATAGTGTAACATAATATAACATAACACAACATAACACAACACAACACAACATAACAACACACACGCATGGACGGACACAAACACACACACACACACATTCACGCACACACACATGCATGCAATCACGCGAGCACACACTGTCCAGACTATTTCTTCCTTCCTTTCTTTCTGTCTTTCTTGGTATCCTCCCCTCCCTCTCTGTCTCTGTGCCATGTTGTTTGCCCCTGGCCCAGGTATCTTCTTACCCCACTGGGGCGGGCACACACACACACACACACACACACACACACACACACACACACACACACACACACACACACACACACACACACACACACACACACACACAGAGAGACAGACACAGACAGACAGACACACACACACACACACACACACACACACACACACACAGAGACACAGACACAGACAAGACATACACACACACACAAACACAGCAAAATCATATGAATAATTGGAATTTGTCTTTAGCAACTTTCATAAAAAGACAAACACTGTCACACAAGCACACACTGCAGACAGACAGACAGACACACACACACACACAATTAGACAGACACTCACATAGTATATGAACACACCACAGTGATGGTAAATTCCCCCACTCCACACACCCCTCCCCACCACTGTGTGTGTGTGTATGCGTGTGTGTGTGTGTGCGCGCGTGTGTGTGTGTGTGTGTGTGTGCGTGCGTGTGTGTGTATGCGTGTGTGTGTGTGCGTGTGTGTGTGTGTGCGTGTGTGTGCGTGTGTGCGCGTGTGTGTGTGTGTGTGCGTGTGTGTGTGTGTGTGTGTGTGTGTGTGTGTGTGTGTGTGTGTGTGTGTGTGCGTGTGTGTGTGTGCAGGCCATCCCTGGTGGTTGCCCCTCTTTCCCTCTTGCACATCAAAGCAACGGGTGAATAAAAGCGCGCTTGTCGCGACTGAAAAACTGCCTCCATTGTGTGTGTGTGTGTGTGTGTGTGTGTGTGTGTGTGTGTGTGTGTGTGTGTGTGTGTGTGTGTGTGTGTGTGTGTGTGTGTGTGTGTGCGTGCTTGTGCGTGCACGGCCAACAAACTGCCTTCATTGTACTCTGACCAGCCCAATGCTGCACACACAAAAGCCCTGCCATGTAATACACTAGACCAGAAACCCCCTCTCCACACACACACACACACAACCGCCCCATAAGTTAAGATCGTAAGGTCTTCCATTGCTATAGTGCTAAATAATAATAATAATAATACATCAGTTTTGTATAGCGCTTTTCTAAATAGCCTACCTAAAGACGCTTTACAGAACATGTAACATAAAACAAAAACATGAACAGACATTCAAAGGCATACATAAAACACAACACAACAGCAATGGAAAGTTCTTTTTGTCCATAAATCATGACGGTATGGAGCGTTCATGTTAGTGGAGAAATAGGGAAGCCCACGACGGGGACGGCGATGAAAAGGCCATGGCGGGAAACGAAAATCCAGAGCCTCCCGTCATGGGGGGCGGGCTCGGCTGAAGGAGGCAGCCAAACAAGCCGGTGAAGTTCTATGGACGGAGGAGCCGTGGAGACGCCGACAGAGGGGGGCATCCGAGCTCGCCATACCACCAACGACGACAAGCAAGACGCGGGCATGGATGCCGCGAGGATGACGAGGATGGACGAAGAAGGCAGTGCAGGTTGTGGTAGTTGGAGAAGTCTGCAGCCAGGAAATGGCACAAGTACGTGTAGCTGTAACGCTGTTAAGGTTTACCAACAGCCAGGCATCGGTGACGGGTTCTTCCGAAAAGGGTGAAAATAGTCCGAAAGTTTTGTGTGTATTTTGTTGAGTTAGTGAATGATTAGGAGTGGAAGAGAATGAGCAGCGGCAGCCAAAACGTGCCAGCGTCCACTCGCCCTCATTCCGGAAACGGAAACCTAGTGCTGCACTCTTTTCCTTTGTCTGGTGTCCATACAGACACACAGACACAGACACAGACACAGACACACACACACTCCTTCTCAGACATGACTCTGGAAATTCACCAGATGGGGATGGAATAACTGACTTCACGCAGGTGGTCGGACCGGTCCTGAAAACACGACAGTAATAGAGGAATGAGAGAGGTTAAAATGCTGGTATTTGGCCAGGACTTCAATTGTAGCTTGTTTCCTTTGAAGAATTATCACATGTAAGCAGTGGTGTAGTCTACTTTTTTGAAGTGGGTATACTGTATACTTGAGCATTTTTTGAAGTGGGTATACTGTATATTGATGCTATTCTAAATAATGGATCAATCTATTTTAAGTGGGTATACTGAAGCCCCTAAAATTTAGAAGTGGGTATACTCCGTATACCTGCATTCTACGTAGACTACACCACTGCATTTAAGCTAGGTAAGCTGCTAACGCATGACAGAGCTGGGTTTACTACGAATGTTTGGCCAGGATTTTGATGAGAAAAGGTGTTTCATGAGATAAAGGTGTTTTTATGAGGATGAGAGAGTGGGAAAAGTAGACAGACAGATCGAAAAAGAAAGGGGGGAATTAAAGAAGACAAAGTGGAGCAGATGAAAAGAGAAGAGAAAACAGTGGGTATGAGCGAGAGAGAGAGGGGGGGAGAAGGAGAGAAAGAGTGAGTGAGAGAGTGAGTGAGAGAGAGAGTGAGAGAGAGAGAGAGGGAGGGAGATGAAAATAAGTGAAGACGGAGTTGATGAGAGAAGAGGGTGGCGAAGACTGAAGGTGGTGGGAGAGAGGGAGAGGGAAGGGGGGGAGGGGGGTTGACAATGAGATACTTTGGAGGTGAAGAGAGGAGAAGAGAGAGGTCAAGAGAGGCGAAGAGAGTGACATAGAAAGGTATGGAGGCAGAGACGGATTACGACTCCATGGGTCCCTTGGCCAGACAACAAGAAAGCCCCCCAATGCATTGCAATGCATGCAATGGAATGCCCAATACAAAAAAAGTAAATTTCCCAAAATGTCCCAAAATGGATATATGCCAATAATACAAATACAATACAAACCAATAATGAAGTGTGTTTTTTGCAGCACATAGGTTTGGGCTTCAGGGCCCCCCGTTGAGTCTTGGGCCCTTGGGCCCGGGCCTAGTAGGCCTGTGCAGTAATCCATCCTGGTATAGAGGAGGAGATGAGAGTGGTGTCAAGTTCCAGATTAGGCGTCTTTCTCTCCTCAAGATTAGCCTTCACCCTCCTGCTGTGGCTCCTCTGAGGAGGGTGCATGGGCCTTGCCATGGACACACACATGAGCATAGCACACATACGCACACACACTTAAACGCACGCGTGCGCGCACGCACACACACACACACATGCGCGCATAAAAACACACACACATCCACGGATATACACACACATGCACACGCTTTCTCTCTCTCTCTCTCACACACACACACACACACACACACACACACACACACACACACACACACACACACACACACACACACACACACACACACGAGTGGAGTAGAGTAGAGTAGGGTAGAGTAGAATGGAGCAGAGAGAGGAGAGGAGAGCAGAGTAGAGGAGCAGAGAGGAGAGGAGAGGAGAGGAGAGGAGAGGAGAGGGGAGAGGAGAGGAGAGGAGAGCAGAGGAGAGGAGAGCAGAGGAGAGGAGCAGAGAGGAGAGCAGAGGAGCAGAGAGGAGAGGAGAGCAGAGGAGAGCAGAGGAGATGTTCTAATCTCCTCACGCCTCGACATGCCTCAACAATTTGAATACATTTGACTGGGGTGCTTGTTTGTGGCCGACAGTCACACACACACACACACACAAACACACACACACACACACACTCAGAAGGTGTGTGTGAGTGTAGTCTGGGACGGCTCACTTTTCGGGAACATACTGGTCAACCTCATGCAAAGGAGCCATGATTGGCACGCATAGTATACACACACACACACACACACACACACACACACACACACACACACACACACACACACACACACACACACACACACACACACAAACCTTCTCTTACAGCACCACCACCAGGGCACCTGTGGATTTGCACAGATTCAATTCCTCTGTGTGTCTGTGTGTGTGTGTGTGTGTGTGTGTGTGTGTGTGTGTGTGTGTGTGTGTGTGTGTGCGTGCGTGCGTGCGTGCGTGCGTGCGTGCGTGCGTGCGTGCGTGCGTGCGTGCGTGCGTGCGCGCGCGTGCTTGTATGCTTAGGTGCGTGCGTACCTATGTGTGTGCGTGCGTACGTGCCTACGTTTGTGTTGGTTTCTTCACTCTCTTCAGAATGTCCCGAAATGAACTGTGCTTCTCAATGGAGAACTGTGGAGAGCAAAGGAGAGAGAGGAAGATAGGCAGGGAGGGAGAGAGGGAGAGAGAGAGAGAGAGAGAGATATGCATGCAGGGCCGCTGACAGGTTTGGCTGGGCCCGGGACAAAAAAATATCAATGGGCCCCCCTTCCTCCTACCCCCCCCCCCCCCCCCCAAAAAAAAACCCCCAGACAAACCTAACCACCGATTTTTTTTCAAGAGAGACCAGGTGGCCACCCAGGTCAAAAAAATGTGTACTTAAGTGTACTTTAAATATATTTAATTTTCTGAAAGTATATTTTAAGTACACTCTACTTATCAAGTACAGTACTTAAGTATGGTATTTAAAAATATACTTATAGTTAAGTGTATTTTAAATATATTTTAAAATAATTTGTATTATTAAAGTTATGTACTTAAATATAGTTTTATAAAATATACTGTTAGTGTATTGTACTTAAAATGTATTTTAAGTAAATTTGTATTTTAAAAGTAATGTGCTAAGTGTAGTATTGTCAAATATACTATTAGTGTATTATATTTTAAATGTATTTCAAGTATATTTGTATTTTAAAAGTAATGTGCTAAAGTGTAGCATTATAAAGTATACTATTAGTGTATTATACTTTAAGTGTATTTTAAGTATCTTTGCATTTTAAAAGTTATGTACTTAAGTGTAGTATTATAAAGTACACTATTAATGTATTGTATTTAAATGTATTGTAAGTACATTTGTATTTTAAAAGTAATGTGCTAAAGTGTAGTATTGTCAAATATACTATTAGTATATTGTATTTTAAGTCTAATTTAAGTACATTTGTATTTTAAAAGTAATGTGCTAAAGTGTAGCATTATACAGTATACTGTTAGTGTATTATATTTTAAGTGTATTTTAAGTATCTTTGTATTTTAAAAGTTATGTATTTAAGTGTAGTATTATGAAATACACTATTAGTGTATTGTATTTAAATGTATTGTTAGTACAATTGTATTTTAAAAGTCATGTACTTAAGTGTAGTGTTATGAAATACACTATTATTGTATTGTATTTAAATATATTTTAAGTACATTTGTATTTTAAAAGTAATGGGCTTAAGTGTGGTATTGTTAATTATACTAGTAGTATATTCAAATTTTAAGTCTATTTAAAGTACATTTGTATTTTAAAAGTAATGTGTTAACGTGTAGTATTATAAAATACACTATTAGTGTATTGTATTTAAATGTATTGTAAATACATTTGTATTTTTAAAGTAATGTGCTAAAGTGTGGTATTGTTAAATATACTATTAGTATATTCTATTTAAATGTATTTTAAGTACATTTGTATTTTAAAAGTAATGTGCTAAAGTGTAGCATTATAAAGTATACTATTAGTGTATTATATTTTAAGTGTATTTTAAGTATCTTTGTATTTTAAAAGTTATGTACTTAAATTTAGTATTATAAAATACACTATTAGTGTATTGTATTTAAATGTATTGTAAGTACATTTGTATTTTTAAAGTAATGTGCTTAAGTGTGGTACTGTTAAATATACTTTTAGTATATTCAATTTTAAGTGTATTTTAAGTACATTTGTATTTTAAAAGTAATGTGTTAAAGTGTAGTATTATAAAATACACTATTAGTGTATTGTATTTAAATGTATTGTAAATACATTTGTATTTTTAAAAGTAATGTGCTAAAGTGTGGTATTGTTAAATATACTATTAGTATATTCCATTTAAAGTCTATTTTAAGTACATTTGTATTTTAAAAGTAATGTGCTAAAGTGTTTTATTAAAAAATACACTATTAGTGTATTGTATTTAAATGTATTGTAAATACATTTGTATTTTTAAAGTAATGTGCTTAAGTGTGGTATTGTTAAATATACTATTAGTATATTATATTTTAAGTCTATTTTAAGTACATTTATATTTTAAAAGTAATGTGTTAAAGTGTAGTGTTATAAAATACACTATTAGTGTATTGTATTTAAATGTATTTTAAGTACATTTGCATTTTTAAAGTAATGTGCTAAAGATTGTTTTTAGAAAATACACTATTAGTGTTGTGTATTTAAATGTATTGTAACTATATTTACAAAATAAATAAACTAATTACTGGCCAAAGTACAGTCATTTTCCTAGCAAAAAATGTCTATATCTGGAACATGGACAAGAACCTCAATTTATGATGATGATGAATGACCCTTTTTCCAGCATGAATTTTGGAAATAAACTACAAAAAATCATACACAGTACACCATTATAGTAATGTATGGTATTAGAAAATGTACTGCTAGTTTAATGTATTAAACTTTGTTCTTAAAAAATGTACTCAAACATAGTGTTAGAAAATATACATTATCAGTTATATATACCTAAACTTTATTTTACGACCTTTACAAATATGCATATTTTTTTGCATACTTACTATATTGCCTTTTTGACACTAATATTAATTGTCTTTAATGAAATGTACTCACTTATAAAGATTTTATGTTATTTTTCTTGTTGTCTTGAACCACTTCAAGTGTATTTTAAGTGTATTTGTATTTTTAAAGTAATGTGCTTAAGTGTTGTATTTGAAAACATACTGTTAGTGTAGTATATTTTAAGTGTATTTGTATTTTAAAAGTAATGTGCTAAAGTTTGGTATTAGAAAGAATATTTGAAACGTACTTAAAGTTAAGTATGATTTTAGTATATTAAGTACACTTGTACAAAGTTTGATTTTTAGTACCAAAAAGTCAACTTAAAATGTGTTAAAGCTCTACTTAATTATATTTCAAGTGTATTTAAGTATACTATAAGTTGTCCCAAAATAACATTCTTTAAATACACACTTTTGAAGTATATTTTAAATACAAAAATACATACTTATTAAGTATATTAAGTACACTTTTTTCACCTGGGTACTTTTTTAAACCATCATTTTAGTGTATTTTAACCTAGGCTTATTTATTCATTATGCTTTGTAACATTAAATAACCTTCCACCTTCCATTTTGTTAATGTATTTTCATGGTAAAAACACCATATTGAAGAGCACAAACAGATCTTACCTATTAAACTTTTAAGCACAATACTGAAGTCTGTACTTAAGTTGTGTTATTAGTGTATTAAGTGCACTTTAAGTGTACTTTTTGGTGCACAAATTAAACATGTAAAAGTGTCTTTAATTCGATAAAAGCATACCACCACCAATGATTTCTAAGTATTATAATTAAGTATATAAAAGTATACTTAAAGTGTACTACTCAAGACTATTACTTCAAGAACGTAATTGTGCCTGTCAACGAACAGGTAGTTGTGGTCTAGTGGTTAGAGTGCAGGTCTGTGGTTCAGTGAATTGTGGGTTCGAATCCTGGTTGAGGCAGTGGTTGTTGTCTGAAGTGAAGGTGAAAGGAAGGTTCATGTGAATGGCTGATGGTTGTGAACAAGACAATGTACAATGGAAATGAGTAACTGGGGATTACATTAATGTTTTTTTTCATATACTTTTGAAATATATTTAAAGTGTACTTAAAATAAATATATTTGAAATGTGCTTAAAGTAAAATCTACTTGTAGTATACTTAAAATACATTTAGAGTCAATACACTTAAAATGTACTTAAAGCGATTTTTGTGAATATATTTGAAATGTACTTAAAGTAAGTATGTTTTTAGTATATTAAGTACACTTGTACAAAGTTTGATTTTAGTACAAAAAAGTCAACTTAAAATGTGATTAAGCTCTACTTAATTATATTTCAAGTGTATTTAAGTATACTATAAGTTGTCCCAAAATAACACAACTTAAGTATGTATTTCTGCAGTATACTATAAAGTACTTTTTCATGACATTGAAATAGATTTCTAATGTACTTAAAATGTGCTTATCCGCATGCTAAAGTTCACATTAAACACATTTTAAAGTGACTTGGTTAGTATACTTATAATGTACTTAAAGTTAAATATATTTTTAGTATATTAAGTACACTTGTACAAAGTTTGATTTTAGTACAAAAAAGTCAACTTAAAATGTGATTAAGCTCTACTTAATTATATGTCAAGTGTATTTAAGTATACTATAAGTGGTCCAAAAATAACACAACTTAAGTATGTACTTCTGCAGTATACTATAAAGTACTTTCTCATGAAGTTAAAAATAGATTTCTAATGTACTTAAAAATGCACTTATCCACATGCTAAAGTTCACATTAAACACATTTTAAAGTGATTTGGTTAGTATACTTATAATGTACTTAAAATTAAGTATGTTTTTAGTATACTAAGTACACTTGTACAAAGTTTGATTTTAGTACAAAAAAGTCAACTTAAAATGTGATTAAGCTCTACTTAATTATATTTCAAGTGTATTTAAGTATACTATAAGTTGTCCCAAAATAACACAACTTAAGTATGTACTTCTGCAGTATACTATAAAGTACTTTCTCATGACGTTAAAATAGATTTCTAATGTACTTAAAATGCACTTATCCGCATGCTAAAGTAAACATTAAACACATTTTAAAGTGACTTGGTTAGTATACTTATAATGTACTTAAAGTTAAATATATTTTTAGTATATTAAGTACACTTATACAAAGTTTAATTTTAGTACAAAAAAGTCAACTTAAAATGTGTTTAAGCTCTACTTAATTATATTTCAAGTACATTTAAGTATACTATAAGTTGTCCCAAAATAACATTCTTTAAATACACACTTTTGAAGTACACTTTAAATACAATAAAACGTACTTATTAAGTATATATTAAGTACACTTTTTTTTTACTTGGGCAGACCAGGCCTACACTTCAAGCCTGAAAGTGCACCACTCTCACATGATATGCTATGTATTATTAGGCCTAGGGTAAAGTAAAGCCTCACAATGATGCATACAATTCCATAGTAAATGATCTATCCACCCAATTATCCATGCATTCTCGCCAACATTTATTTTGAAATAAAACAAAACAAATAGGATTCACATTGTCATTAATAACTCAAGTGTTAGTGTAATTTACTTTGGCAATTTGAAGGCTTGCATATCAAAACGTGCCTGACTGAATCAGCTCCCGTTTGCTAAACTGACTTCAAGTGACGTGTGATGACAGTGAACAAGTGAGCAGCACACCAAAGACGTCAGTGGAACACAGGTCTTGTACTGTGCTCCCTCATCAGTCTTCCCACACCAGGAATAGCCAAACACAGGAACAAATCAAGTTGCAGAAATGTAGGCCTATAGGCAAAACGAATCTACACTGTATTTCTCCCCACAAAGTTAACAGGTCGATCATGTGTTAGCATTTGCGCTAAGCGGGATTTATACGTGCTAAGCGTTTATAGCATTGCATATTAACCCTATACTGCACGCATTATTATCCCATCATGGAAAAAAATCTTGCTGTGGTTTTTGTCACATAAAATGAACTTCTTAAGACATATTTGCAATTTTTTTCAAAAAAAAGTTTTTTGGGGGGGGGTACTTTTAGGTTTGTTGCCATATGGCAACATTGTGCAGTTACGGAAAGGATCCAGTGTACATTTTTACTCCAAGACCAAACAAGGGTCATACAACATTATGGATTATTTTATAGAAATGTAATTGTTTTTATCTCAGAAAAACATTGAAAGTTTACCCACAAGTTCAAGGGAGTTATTTAACACATTTTTGCCGTTGAGAGAACAAGTGAATACTGTTTATTATATCCCGGAAAAAACAGTATTTCAATGGTATTACGTTGACCAACCACCAATGAATATATTAGGTATTAACACAATATCTGTGCATAGATTTGCACAAAAATGTGTATGGTAACTGTCTATAATATGTACATGAACTGATTTAATTTCGGAAGCCAACACTTTCAAGATGGCCGACATTCAAGATGGCCGATTTGCGGGCCAGGCATCTTTCAACATAACCGACAGTTTATTTGTCATAACTTTTGAATGGATGCTTGGATTTACACTAAACCTTGTGTGATAACACTCTATAATGAGTAAATAAGTCATGTACAATTGTGAGGCCAGTGCTTTCAAGATGGCTGACTTTCAAAATGGCTGACTTTGAAGTTGGCAATCTTTCGAGACGGCCTACCTTTTGTTTACGTCACAACTTTTCAATGGGTGCTTGGATTTGCAGTAAATCTTGTGTGTTAATAATACAATTGGTTAATGAACTGTTTGAAATTTGGAGATTGTGCTTTTAAATGGCTGACTATCAAAATGGTTGACTTTGTACAAAAGTTTTTGATCGGGTTGACAGATTTGCACAAATGTTGTGTGAATTAGCCTATTTATAACAGACAAATGAAGTCAAAACATTTTGTAGGCTTAAAATGGTCAAGATGACAGTAGCTTTATGCTCTAATCTGGGGTTTGGGGATTTTTGTTGTATACCTCTGGCAGTCTGGGGAGGCTGCATAGGCCTTGTTCGCTTTTCTGCATGTACTCAGAGTGAAAGCTCATAAAACAGTTCTGTACACCTATTATAACATTTTTAATGTTCATTACAGACTGCCATTTGCACTAATTATAAATATTATCAGTTATCAATCATTCAATCAATAAATAAATCAATTAATCAATCAATTAGAATTGGGTATTGGGTATCAATACACTTTTCCTATTGACCGTCTTGTTCCATTACCGCACGATGTTGCCATATGGCAACATACCAATTTTTCAACATAAAAAGGAAATAATTTTAGTTGAAAACAAAACAAAATGGTGAAAACAGATCATGACTAACTATAGATCATCCCAATATTTTTTAAAATTTTGTAAATATTGCAAAAAGTGTGAAATATCTTGGCCAATGGCAGAGCAATCTGTCAAGGAGACACACTCATGTACAGTGAGGGAAAGAGCGAGCCTGGGGCAGTGTGTGGTGTCATGTGATGCCAACAAACCACATAATTGGATAAAACAAGGCCACAGTTTCAATATGAAAACCAATCAGTGTCTATTATTTATATTTAAATACCAGGAAATGCCAAAAGAATGGTATGTTGCCATATGGCAACACCGTGCAGTATAGGTCTGTTTGGTCTAGTACGTCTGTAGGTCTAGCTCTGTTTTAAAAGTTCTCCCTTGCCCTCTCCCTGCGCGCGACGCAACTTCTCATCACGGTATGATTCCGGGCTAATGTGCATATTCTTAGCTAAGGTCACTGATGGTCAGATTTGAAACACAATTTTACTAAGCTGTTATAAAATGATGCGATGCCCGTTTTCTATTGTGTTTATCAGTGTGACTGATCTCCTTTTAAACATGAATGCTGCAGTGCAGTGCGTGTCTGTTTATGAAGGGAAACTTTTGCTTTGTTTGTGTCCTCTGCTTGTTAGTACCTGCATCATCTGAAGAATATTTTACTGAATTCCTGGGGCTTCTGGTGTCTTCCTCTATTTTCTCCTTTCCTTCATTTTCTGCCCTCCTGGTTTGAACGACTGCGTCTTCAGACACCTTGGCAAATTGGCATGAGCCGCGTTAAGTTGAAGACGTTTTTTTCTTTCTCGTAATGACCGACCAAACCATTTGTGCACTGGGGGTGGGGGAGGTTCAAGTTCTTGATCCCTTTTTAAGGACAGGAAAGGCAAAATATCTGCATAATTTATTTAATGCAAATATAGCGCATTCTCCCTCTCTCAAAGACCAACTTATTTTGAAATGAAATAGAACCATTAATCACAAACTTAATGAGGGCCCAGTTCTGGGCTCCCCTATCCCTGGGCCCGGGACAAAAAGCCCTTTTGTCACCCCCTGTCGGCGGGCCTGGATGCATGTATATTTGTATGTCTGTATACCTTTGTCTCTGTCTGTCTTTATCTGTGACTGGGCTACTAGTCCCAAGTCCCAGCTTCTGTTTGTTGCCCGTTAGTGCTTAGGCTCCACATGCATGGCACATGCGCAATAGTCGTGTGATGTTATGTGTACAGTTTGTCCTGACTAAATGTGTACGGTAAGTCATGCAAAATGAATTTCAGTGAAAACTGACTATATTAACCCACTGTGTCCTGGAGCGACATATTCAGGTCAAGGAGAGATACAAAACAAGAGAGAGATGAAGGGATGCTGGCATGAGAGATTTAAAACTAATGTATAGGACTTCACCACCAGTTCATAAAGCGGCGTACACACACAAAGCTAGCTTTTCGCTTGCTCGCCTACTCGCCACTCTTTCGTGGAACGTTCGCTGAAAGTTCCCGCGGCTTTAACTGCCAATGAACAAGCGAGAAGTACCGAACTCTGCATTTCAATTGGTTACTCGCTTACTCGAAGTTAAAATATTTTCAACTCTGTATCCGCCCACATCGCATCGCTTGTACAGTACTCGCCTGCGAGTCTCGCTAGAACACATCGACATTCTACTGACTTAATTCGCTGAGCGAGTAACTAGTAGCGACGTGTGTGTACAGCCCTTAACATAGTTTCCCTACAACATCTCCCCTCGGCATGAGAAGGGAGGAGCACTCTCCTTCACACTCTCAATACAATAAAAACATCTGGAGAGAACGGAGGAGGGGAGAATGTCAGGATGGGGGCAGTAGACATGTCTCTTGTCGTCCTCCTGCTAATAGAGAGAGAGAGTGATAGAGAGAGATGGAGGGAGAGAGGAGGAGGAATGAGAGAGAGAGAGAGAGAGAGTGAGAGGAGGAGAGGAAGGGGGAGGATGGGGTTTCGAGACATGTCTCTTGACTGTCTTGCTGCTTTACAGAGATGGAGTGATGGAGGGAGATGGAGGGGTGGGGGAATGAAGGGAGGGAAAGAGAGAGAGAGAGAGAGAGAGAGAGAGAGAGAGAGAGAGAGAGAGAGAGAGAGAGAGAGAGAGAAAGAAGGAGACAATGGGAGGATGGGGGCAGGAGACATGTCTCTTGTTGTTCACCTGCTTTAGATGGAGTGATGGAGAGAGATGGAGGGGTGGAGGAATGAAGATAGAGAGAAAGAGGAGAGGCGAGGAGGATGGGGGTAGGAGACATGTCTCTTGACTGTCCTGCTGCTTTCCATTTCAAATGCAGAGAGCAGGCCGGGATTTCCATATGCACCATTTGAATAGTTTCCATTCGGAAACGAGAGGAGCAAGGAGGAGTGGTGTGTGTGTGTGTGTGGGTGTGTATGTGGGTGTGTTGAATGGCAGCGATACTTCAGTCTCAGTCTCTCTGTGAGTGTGTGTGTGTGTGTTGAGTGGCACGAATGCTTCAGTCTGTGTGTGTGTGTGTGTGTGTGTGTGTGTGTGTGTGTGTGTGTGTGTGTGTGTGTGTGTGTGTGTGTGTGTGTGTGTTCCTTAGTGTCCCTTGGCTCAGCAGCCATCACTTCATATTAGAACTCCAGGCTTCACACTCACTCACACACTCACACACACACGCCTCCATGCACACACACACACACACACACACGCATGCGCACACACACACACACACACACACACACACACACAGATGCCTCCATGCACACACACACACACAGATGCCTCCATGCACACATTTCCATAAACCCCTATTAAGTCACAATAAGCTGCACCTCCAGGATGCGTTTGAGGGGAGATCGGTAGAATGGTGGTCGGGGGGGAGCCGTAGCCTAACCCCACGAACACACCAAAGCAGTGTCGCCAGAAAATCAGCCAAAGTCGCTATTGGCTCGCTGAAAAGTCGCTAGAAGTAGCTAGATGATGTCATGACGTTACGTATGACATCACAGGGTCACGCACGACCCGCTGATCCCTAGAAAACGTGCCCACATGCCTTCGTTCACAGTAAAAATGGGCGGTGCTAGCTACTGTTTGGCGATCAGAGCTAATCTGCAGCCCTGCTTACCCGTGGGAAACGCATCTGATGGCGGCATAGAGTTAGCCTGGTCCTGACCATCCCATAATACTACCATTTCATTTCGTATTTATGGTCTGGCATTTGTTTGCTCTGAAGCGATTGTAAGAAGCAGGAAGTTTGCACTCAGTTATGGTTTGAAATTATTGGACACCTCTCACCCAATCGCTGGCAGTTACTCAACAACAACATAGAGCAGACCAATGGCTCTGGCGCAGATGTGTACGTCATTGTCACGAGCGTCCTCCCCCTTTCGCCCCCACGTGGGGGGCGTATTCGATTATTGGCTGTTTTCTGGGGGGGGGCGTTGCGATCAAAATTCTACTGCTCCAGGCGCTCCACAGAGAAGCACGGCCAGACTACAGTAGTGGAGCCAATCCTTTGGCGGAAGTACGTAGGATGGCTCGCGAGGCTAGCATAGAGTTACAATTATATTGAAAAGTTATGATTTTGTCATTGAAAAGGCACATTTTAAAAAGTCGCCAGATGCACCAAAAAGTCGCTAAAGTCGCTAGATGATGTTTTTAGTCGCCAAGGACGTGAAAAAAAGTCGCTAAATTCACAACACTGGACCTGAGGCGACCTACCTACAAAGAATCACTGGACTGTGTTTATTGCAAGAGCGCCACGAGCAATGGAAGCGACAGAGTCTGCCCGATAAAAGCAGAATGCAAGCATTCTAACATTCCAATTGGCATAATACTAGCTGAAGTTCAGTTACCAACTGTCGCTCAAGTCTCAAATTGCCTCTTGTCGCCTCAAATCTCTCTCTAGGTCGTCCTTAGACGAGCCTTCCATCGTTGCTTCCGGTCATCCCGATTCTCCATACATCTTTTCACTTCGCTGATACTCTGTGCTCCGGCGTCCTTCTTGAGTATGTCCACAAATGTTAGTGTGGGATGTCCTCATAACCGGCACCCATGTGGTGGTTCCCATAGCACCTGTTTGCTGGCTGGCAGTTCTGGCTGCCTTTGGCAATGTCCTGCGAGTCTCATTCTCCTTACAGCGATCTTCTCGCTCACCCTTGGTATTCCCTCGTATAGGATTTTGTTGGTTCCATGTGCACTTTTACTGATGTTAAGCACTGCAAGCAGCATCCTGGTGAAGCACCCATCAAGGGACTTCTCTAGGGTTGGTTTCAGGGTCCATCACCAGTGTCGTTCACGTTGCTTCAGGAATATTTGTACCATAATCGTTAGGGCAGGGGTGGGGAAACATTTTCATTCGAGGGCCACTACAAATTTTATAAAGTCCTCGAAAGGCTGTTTCCTGGTGAACCAGAAGCTATGTGTTGACGCCCAGGGGGCTGGGCTACACAAACCTTCTGGTGCACCTGTGATTTGCTCTCCTCCTCCGTTTACGAAATAAACGGGGCAGCTCGACGAATCAGGATCGTAGGGAGGGATTTCAGTGGGTATGACGTTTATCGAACGCAACACCCTCCCCCAGGGTAGTTTGGCTGTGCCCGCCCCCTCCCTGAATCACAACAGTAATGGCGGCGTGCGAGGAGTTATCATGCGTCGGGATGGAAGCAGCAATTTCAGCGGTGTTATCCAAAATACCTCAAGTTGATTTTCTAAAGGACGTTGTTCTGTTTTGGTTTCCGACCTGGCGGCATTTACGTGACGACACGTCCTACGTCACAAAGCTTCAACGTGAGTGGTCGAAGTGTCATGTCATTCATATGAGGTTGCTCCAACCGCGTGCAAGCATCTTTTGACTAAACCCCGCCTGCGGAGACGCGTGAAAGGGCAGTGTGCCAGTAGCCTGTTACTTACAGGCCACTGGTTCACCAGGAAAGAAAGGCTGTACTATGAAAACAAACCAGGATTTCCCCCTGCACTTTAGGCCTACATTGTAGGCAGCCACCTTTGCAACAGACCCCTCCTTCACTACATCCCCTGAAAATATAATGTAATTGTATTGTAAATGTAATTTCTAACATTTCTTTCTTTAAAAAAAAAAAAAACATTTTCATGTGCAACTGCATTCATGGAGCTGAATAAGCCGCAAACGGCCCTCAAGCCAAAGTTTCCCCACACCTGGGTCAGGGGGATGGGCTTTAGATCCAGAGGGGGCACTAGTAGTACAGTATAGCGGCGTACACACACAAAGCTAGCTTTTCGCTTGCTCGCCTACTCGCCACTCTTTCATGGAACGTTCACTGAAAGTTCCCGCGGCTTTAACTGCCAATGAACAGGCGAGAAGTACCGAACTCTGCATTCCAATTGGTTACTCGCTTACTCGCCTCGCTCGAAGATAAAATATTTTCAACTCGGAATCCGCCCACATCGCATCGCTTGTACAGTGCTCGCCTACTCGCCTGCGAGTCTCGCTGGAACACATCGACATTCTATTGACTTCATCCACTGAGCGAGTAACTAGTAACGACGTGTGTGTACGGCCCTTATGGGAGCCAGCGTAAGAGAGGGGACACCAGTAGTATTGGGGGGTGGCCGTAGCCTTATTGTTAAGGAGATGGGCTTTAGATCAGAGGGTTGCATGTTTGAATCCCTCCCTGGCACTCCTTACCACAGCTGAGGTGCACTTGAGCAAGGCACCCACATTGCTCAGTGTAATGTAATGTAATGTAATGTAGGCCTAATGTAATGCACTATACGGTATGTGAAATCAATTGGACAGAGCAACCTATACTACCAACTGAGGGGACAGCCACAGCACTGGACAACCACAGCACTGCATATCACTGGACACCAGAGTCATCCACTAGAATGTGTGACGTCACATGCCAATGATGGATTGACAGCATCGCTAAAGCAGCATCCAGACTGGTCTCCTACTACGAGAGGAGGATGAAGACAAAACTGTCATCACTCCTGGGCAATGTCTACCACCCCCTGCATGGAACAGTGACAGCCCTGGGGAAATGTTGCCAGATTGGGCGGTTGTGTGTTGGGGATGACTGTCTGCGGGTAAAAATGGCCTAAATCTGGCACTGGGCAAGTTTTTCTGTAGACCCATGGCCATAGAAATCAATACAATTTGGTTCGCAGGTTTTTGGCGGTTTTTGAGCATGGAATGTATCAGTCTCATCTGACAACCATGCCCTGGGGAGCCCACTGAGCAGCATGCTTCTCTACCTGCGCTATAAAGCTAGGTTCACACACATCGCTATTCGCTACTTGTTACTCACTCAGAGAGTGAAGTGAAAAGAATGTCTGTGTTCCAGCGAAGCAAGGAGGCGAGGAAAAGAGGAGAGTAAGCGATGCGATGTGGGCGGATTCCGAGTTAACTTCGAGCGAGGCAAGTAAGCGAAAAACCAAGTGGAGTGCAGAATTTGGATAACTGACAGTACTTCTCATTTTGCATTGACAGTTAAACTTGCTGGAACATTTAGCGAATGTTCCATGAGCGAGTGGCGAGTAGGCGATTGAGTGATAATCGAGTAACGTATGTGAATGTAATTTAAAGGTGCACTATGTAAGATTGTGGCCAGAGTAGATATTGCAACTATGCTGCTCATGGGGCACCTAAGTCTCCACCCCTTCCGGGCGGCTCGTGGGGCTGGGAACGCAAAAACTTTTGACTGGGCTGTAATGGACTGATCAAAGCTATTTTCCGATCCACCTCGCATTTACCCGTCGATTCCCCGGATTTTTGAGTTGTGTGTGTGCAAAAATATGTAATTATTTGGACTACACAACAGACGTCGCATGTCCGACGTGCAGCCACTTAAGCAGCGGTGCAGTGGTAGGGTTGGCTGTGCCTCGGTTCACGTCAGATATGCGAGGCGCACGTGTAGTCTCTAACACAGTTTTGCACAAAAGCTAAAATAACGTTTCTTGCGTGTCGAAAACGAGTGGTCTTACGACGCGAATCCAAACTTGTGAAATTCACTGTCATCATATGTGAAATCCGGAGCACATGCAAACAGGATGAGGATTTAGCTTGACTCGCTCCATTAACTCTCATTCAAAATTTTGAGAGCTCCAGCCCCACGGATCGGAAGTAGAAGGGCGTGACTTAGGTGCCCCATAGACACTGTGCTGCCTATTGTCAAAGTTGCGCTTTTTATGAATATTGTATACACGGTGCACCTTTAAAGTGATACTGTCCCATTTTTGGAAATAAGCTTATTTTACACCTTCCCTTCAGTTAAATATTAGGGTTTTACCATTGTCCTGAACTTTCAACCGTTCTTGGGGTATGGCAGTGCAAATTTTACCTGTTAACATTGAGTCCTATGAGAACAGCTCGCGGCTAACTGGTCTCATAGGACTCAATGTTAACTGTTAGCTTGGAGGTAAAATTTGCACAGTCATAACTAGAAAACGGTTGAAAGTACAGGAGAATGGTGAAACCCTATTATTTAAACTCAAGGGGAGGTGTAAAATAAGATTATTTCCAAAAATGGGACAGTATCACTTAAAGACTGAGAGGTATCGCAGGCAGGCCTGGACTGGGACCACAAACCGGCCCGGGCAAGTGTGGCATAGGCCAATTATGATGGGCTCAGTCCACTGTATAATGAGGATCAAGATAGGCGCCCCATCTAAGTTGTGTGCCACTTTCTAGAAGACATTTTGTCACCAACGAACAAACAAACAGAAAACCTCAGCATCGGCTCCTGATGACTGTCAGCCCACCATGAAAATGCCCTGTATGCCAGATGACCAGTCCAGCCCTGAGCACAGGCTCTTTCTTTCCTCTGCAGTTAGACTGTACAACAAGTCCCTGCAGTGGTATGATGAGGATGATGTTATGCTGCTGTGATTTTTTTTAATGCTTCTAAAATTACACTACCTCTGTGTATTTGTTTATTTTTATGTATGTAGGGGTGAATTCCGGTAAATTGGGCCACTTTTTTGCATGTAGGCGAAATTTACCTGAATTCACCATATTTATTTAGACAATTATGAACATAAACAAATCAGTGATTAAAATGCTTTGTATCTGCATCTGCTGATGCTTTAATCAGTGTAGCGACTTATATTTAATATTATGATATTGTATTTAAGTGGGCTTGCCACGCTTATAGTAATCTCTAAGTCGCGTTTAGTTATTATTGCTTATCTTGTATTGGTCAGTAAAAATAGAAACCGCTTCCCCTTCTAGGCCTTTCGAGATAGAGACACCGTTCAAACACTAAAATGACTTGGCTCGGCTTGGAGATTTATTTTTTGTCGATTTTGGGTCCCCATAGAAAACAATGGTAGAACCTTTTAGAGACAGAGTTCCGTCCACTCTACAGATCAAAGTGTAGGAGGCTTTTTTGTTCATAAAACATCAACACTTGCACCTAGAAGTTTAGTTGACGTGTTGTTAGCGAGCTCTATGAGATGACTCCAAACGGTGAAAAGATCATGTCCCAACTCCCATTACTTTTTAAATGGCAGGTGTGTAAAAAGTGCTGCGCTGGCCCAATGGCTTTTCCCTATAGATTCTTGAAGTGCCTTTCTGAAGAGGTCCGCACATCTTCCACAAGAGGTCAT
>NC_085879.1:36437703-36443605 GCF_034702125.1 Engraulis encrasicolus | reverse complement strand
GCACCTGTTTGCTGGCTGGCAGTTCTGGCTGCCTTTGGCAATGTCCTGCGAGTCTCATTCTCCTTACAGCGATCTTCTCGCTCACCCTTGGTATTCCCTCGTATAGGATTTTGTTGGTTCCATGTGCACTTTTACTGATGTTAAGCACTGCAAGCAGCATCCTGGTGAAGCACCCATCAAGGGACTTCTCTAGGGTTGGTTTCAGGGTCCATCACCAGTGTCGCACACGTTGCTTCAGGTATATGTGTACCATAATCGTTAGGGGAGGGGTGGGGAAACATTTTCATTCGAGGGCCACTACAAATTTTATGAAGTCTTCGAAAGGCTGTTTCCTGGTGAACCAGAAGCTATGTGTTGACGCCCAGGGGGCTGGGCTACACAAACCTTCTGGTGCACCTGTGATTTGCTCTCCTCCTCCGTTTACGAAATAAACGGGGCAGCTCGACGAATCAGGATCGTAGGGAGGGATTTCAGTGGGTATGACGTTTATCGAACGCAACACCCTCCCCCAGGGTAGTTTGGCTGTGCCCGCCCCCTCCCTGAATCACAACAGTAATGGCGGCGTGCGAGGAGTTATCATGCGTCGGGATGGAAGCAGCAATTTCAGCGGTGTTATCCAAAATACCTCAAGTTGATTTTCTAAAGGACGTTGTTCTGTTTTGGTTTCCGACCTGGCGGCATTTACGTGACGACACGTCCTACGTCACAAAGCTTCAACGTGAGTGGTCGAAGTGTCATGTCATTCATATGAGGTTGCTCCAACCGCGTGCAAGCATCTTTTGACTAAACCCCGCCTGCGGAGACGCGTGAAAGGGCAGTGTGCCAGTAGCCTGTTACTTACAGGCCACTGGTTCACCAGGAAAGAAAGGCTGTACTATGAAAACAAACCAGGATTTTCCCCTGCACTTTAGGCCTACATTGTAGGCAGCCACCTTTAAAACAGACCCCTCCTTCACTACATCCCCTGAAAATATAACGTAATTGTATTGCAAATGTAATTTCTAACATTTCTTTAAAAAAAAAAAAAAATCATGTGCAACTGCATTCATGGAGCTGAATAAGCCGTAAACGGCCGTCAAGCCAAAGATTCCCCACACCTGGGTTAGGAGGATGGGCTTTAGATCCAGAGGGGGCACCAGTAGTACAGTATAGCGGCGTACACACACAAAGCTAGCTTTTCGCTTGCTCGCCTACTCGCCACTCTTTCATGGAACGTTCACTGAAAGTTCCCGCGGCTTTAACTGCCAATGAACAGGCGAGAAGTACCGAACTCTGCATTCCAATTGGTTACTCGCTTACTCGCCTCGCTCGAAGATAAAATATTTTCAACTCGGAATCCGCCCACATCGCATCGCTTGTACAGTGCTCGCCTACTCGCCTGCGAGTCTCGCTGGAACACATCGACATTCTATTGACTTCATCCACTGAGCGAGTAACTAGTAACGACGTGTGTGTACGGCCCTTATGGGAGCCAGAGTAAGAGAGGAGACACCAGTAGTATCGGGGTTGGCCGTAGCCTAATTGTTAAGGAGATGGGCTTTAGATCAGAGGGATGCTGGTTTGAATCCCACCCTGGCACTACTTACCACAGCTGAGGTGCACTTTAGCAAGGCACCCACATTGCTCAGTGTAATGTATTGTAATGTAATGTAATGCACTATACGGTATGTGAAATCAATTGCATAGAGCAACCTATACTACCTACTGAGGGGACAGCCACAGCACTGCATATCAAAGTAAACAGAGGGGACCTTCCTGCACTGGACACCAGAGTCATCCACTAGAACGTGTGACGTCACATGTCAATGATGGATTGACAGCATCGCTAACGCAGCATCCAGACTGGTCTCCTACTACAAGAGGAGGATGAATACAAAACTGTCATCACTCCTGGGCAATGTCTACCACCCCCTGCATGGAACAGTGACAGCCCTGGGGAAATGTTGCCAGATTGGGCGGTTGTGTGTTGGGGATGACTGTCTGCGGGTAAAAATGGCCTAAATCTGGCACTGGGCAGGTTTTTCTGTACACCCGTGGCCATAGAAATCAATACAATTTGGTTCGCAGGTTCTTGAGCATGGAATGTATCAGTCTCATCTGGCAACCATGCCCTGGGGAGCCCACTGAGCAGCATGCTTCTCTACCTGCGCTATAAAGCTAGGTTCACACACATCGCTATTCTCTACTTGTTACTCACTCAGCGAGTGAAGTGAAAAGAATGTCTGTGTTCCAGCGAGGCAAGGAGGCGAGGAAAAGAGGAGAGTAAGCGAGGCGACGTGGGCGGATTCCGAGTTAACTTCGAGCGAGGCAAGTAAGCGAAAAACCAAGTGTAGTGCAGAATTTGGATAGCTGACAGTACTTCTCATTTTGCAATTACAGTTAAACTTGCTGGAACATTTAGCGAAAGTTCCATGAGCGAGTGGCGAGTGGCGATTGAGTGAGACTTGAGTAGCGTATGTGAATGTAACTTAAATGTGCACTATGTAAGATTGTGGCCAGAGTAGATATTGCTACTATGCTGCTCATGGGGCACCTAAGTCTCCACCCCTTCCGGGCGGCTCGTGGGGCTGGGAACGCAAAAACTTTTGACTGGGCTGTAATGGACTGATCAAAGCTATTTTCCGATCCACCTCGCATTTACCCGTCGATTCCCCGGATTTTTGAGTTGTGTGTGTGCAAAAATATGTAATTATTTGGACTACACAACAGACGTCGCATGTCCGACGTGCAGCCACTTAAGCAGCGGTGCAGTGGTAGGGTTGGCTGTGCCTCGGTTCACGTCAGATATGCGAGGCGCACGTGTAGTCTCTAACACAGTTTTGCACAAAAGCTAAAATAACGTTTCTTGCGTGTCGAAAACGAGTGGTCTTACGACGCGAATCCAAACTTGTGAAATTCACTGTCATCATATGTGAAATCCGGAGCACATGCAAACAGGATGAGGATTTAGCTTGACTCGCTCCATTAACTCTCATTCAAAATTTTGAGAGGTCCAGCCCCACGGATCGGAAGTAGAAGGGCGTGACTTAGGTGCCCCATAGACACTGTGCTGCCTATTGTCAAAGTTGCGCTTTTTATGAATATTGTATACACGGTGCACCTTTAAAGTGATACTGTCCCATTTTTGGAAATAAGCTTATTTTACACCTCCCCTTGAGTTAAATAATAGGGTTTTACCATTCTCCTGTACTTTCAACCATTCTCAAGGTATGGCAGTGCAAATTTTACCTCCATGCTAGCAGTTAACATTGATTCCTACGAGACCAGCTCGCGGCTAACTGGTCTCATAGGACTCAATGTTAACTGTTAGCTTGGAGGTAAACTTTGCACTGTCATAACTAGAAAATGGTTGAAAGTACAGGAGAACGGTAGAACCCTATTATTTAACTCAAGCGACGGTGTAAAATAAGCTTATTTCCAAAAATGGGACAGTATCACTTAAAGACTGAGAGGTATCGCAGGCAGGCCTGGACTGGGACCACAAACCGGCCCGGGCAAGTGTGGCATAGGCCAATTATGATGGGCTCAGTCCACTGTATAATGAGGATGCAAGATAGGCGCCCCATCTAAGTTGTGTGCCACTTTCTAGAAGACATTTTGTCACCAACGAACAAACAAACAAAAAACAACAGCATCGCCTCCTGATGACTGTCAGCCCACCATGAAAATGCCCTGTATGCCAGATGACCAGTCCAGCCCTGAGCACAGGTTATTTCTTTCCTCTGCAGTTAGACTGTACAAGTCCCTGCAGTGGTATGATGAGGATGATGTTATGCTGCTGTGATTTTTTTTATGCTGCTAAAATTACACTACCTCTGTGTATTTGTTTATTTTTAAGTATGTAGGGGTGAATTCAGGTAAATTGGGCATCTTTTTTGCATGTAAGTAAAATTTACCTGAATTCACCATATTTATTTAGATAATTATTAACAATTATTAACATAAACAAATCAGTGATTAAAATGCCGTGTATTTACATCTGCTGATGCGTTAATCAGTGTAACGACTTACCTTTAATATTATGATATTGTATTTAAGCGGGCTTGCCACGCTTATAGTAATCTCTAAGTCGCGTTTAGTTATTATTGCTTATCTTGTATTGGTCAGTAAAAATAGAAACCGCTTCCCCTCCTAGGCCTTTCGAGATAGAGACACCGTTCAAACACTAAAATGACTTGGCTCGGCTTGGAGATTTATTTTTTGTCGATTTTGGGTCCCCATAGAAAACAATGGTAGAACCTTTTAGAGACAGAGTTCCGTCCACTCTACAGATCAGAGTTTAGGAGGCTTTTTTGTTCATATAACACCAACACTTGCACCTAGAAGTTTAGTTGACGTGTTCTTAGCGAGCTCTATGAGATGACTCCAAACGATGAAAAGATCATGTCCCAACTCCCATTACGTTTTAAATGGCAGGTGTGTAAAAAGTGCTGGGCTGGCCCAATGGCTTTTCCCTATAGATTCTTGAAGTGCCTTTCTGAAGAGGTCCGCACATCTTCCACAAGAGGTCCATTTGTGACTGAGCCGTTTAACCTATAAACTTAATTCAAGGACTGTTAGAAAGACTATGACTCCAATCTGTGAGGAGGACATGTGCCAATTCTTTTTAGTTTTTTAACAACAGCGATCAAAAAACTAGAAACTGTTTTGATTCTGCCCTCTGCCTTAGAGCATAGCCTAAGGTGCTGTTTATACATACCTGGGTATTTTAATAAACGAACATTTTGCTTAGCGAAATATTTTCGTTCACATCAAAGGCAAATACGCATACATGTGCTGTTGAGAGCTGTCATAAATACGTTAAGCCTGTGGGCCGTAAGTAGTGCCATTCAAGTCTCCGTTTATCTCTGTTTATATACAAACGCTAACCGGAGATTTTAAAAAATCTCCACTTTTGCCGGAGTTTTTTTGGAGCTTCGTTTATAGAGGGAAAACCTTCGTTTGTTTGTGAACGAAAGGCACATCCGAAGGGGAAGGTCTGCGTATATCAAAATACCCGGGTATGTATAAACACCGCCTAATACTAACTGCCATACAGACAATCAGAACAGGTGCTGCCAATAAAGGGTTCCATCTCAACTGTCACTTTCTCTCAACATTCTATTCTTAACGAGCGAGCGACTGCACTACAATTCTAGAATTCTATTGTACAGCTCTTCAATGCAATGTGATATTGTCTTGCTGGACTGCTTGTGGCAGCCAGCTGCTTGGCTCATTGGTAAAGGTGTTGTTTTAGAGATATGGAGGTTGTGAGTTTGAAACCCACCCGGATCCATGTTGATTTTCAAATTTATATCATATGCAGTGTTCCTTAGCCAACTTAAAATAGCATGTATGTCATTTAGTATCAATGGCAAAGGTGCTGGATTAGAGATATGGAGGTTGTGAGTTCAAATCCCACTCGGACCCATGTTGATTTTCAAAATTATATCATATGCCGTGTTCCTTAGCCAACTTAAAATAGCATGTATGTCATTTAGTATCAATGGCAGAGGTGCTGTATTAGAGATATGGAGGTTGTGAGTTCGAATGCCACTTGGACCCATGATGATTTTCAAAATTATATCATATGCAGTGTTCCTTAGCCAACTTAAAATACCATGTATGTCATTTAGTATCAATGGCAAAGGTTCTGGATTAGAGATATGGAGGTTGTGAGTTCGAATCCCACTCGGACCCATGTTGATTTTCAAAATCATATCATATGCAGTGTTCCTTAGCCAACTTAAAATAGCATGTATGTCATTTAGTATATCCCCAAAACGCGGAGCTACAACAGTTTCAAGATGGCTAAATCCAAGATGGCTGAATTGTTTGGCCCATAACATCTGACTGGGTGGATGGATTTTTCCCACATTTCTTTTAGCTGTGTTTTCTCAATAGTAGTTTGTTTTTAATTTAG
>NC_085879.1:36412703-36435203 GCF_034702125.1 Engraulis encrasicolus | reverse complement strand
GTAAAGATGAGCACAGAAGTGAGGAGGCAGTCCAAGTGGCTTCAGCTCTCAGCTCTGCCACTAAAAGAGTTATGCAGACTGAAGATGATGACACCATGACTACCCCTGAAGCTTTTATTTAGAAGACCCTATACACACAGACAGTTATGAATACACTGTAGTATGAAGCTTTTATTGATAAGACCCTATACACACAGACAGTCATAGACAGTATGAAACTCTTATTGATAAGACCCTATACACACACACTGAAAAAACGGTCTCTTTGGGGTTGTTGAAATGGCATGAATTTAATGAAAGATCCTCACACGATTTATTAGTGGTCCTTCTGAAATTAAAAAAAATCATGTGAGCTTTAGCTGTTCCTTGAGAATGTGAAATTCACATCATTTTATCAAGTCAGATGGTAATGAAAAAGTTAAGATTTAGGCCGGGGCTCCGCCTACTTCGTGACGTGGCAACGGCAGTAGCTCGTGCACCTGACCTGAATCCAAGCGGGAAGGAGGAATCAGTTGGCGTTTAACTTTTCCACACAATAGCTTTCTGTGAAGACATTACGAGCGGCATGGAATATCTACAATGTAAGGTAAATATCAATTGATTCTTCATTTTCGGTGGCTTTTCCGAATGGTTTGCTAAGCTATTGCGTTTCTGCAAACAGATAGTTGCACTAACTTATATCTACCAGCTATGGGTTTGGTTACTGTTGTGTCGTCAGCCCAATATTGTCGAGAATGGAGTTATTGTGGCGTTGTCGTCGTATTCAAGTGGTGTGTGTTTTACTATTTCGATACGTGTTTCATGTCGAATTCCTTTCATTTTCGGGAACCTGTTGCTGTTACTGCCGTAATTGCTGTGCTGATTTAGAACCTAGAAAGTGTACATCAAGCTAAGCTAGCTGATTTTTTTATGCAGCGCCAAGGCATGACTGGCTAACTACTAAAGGGTAGCGCGCGCATGGTGAAACCCATCGACATCTTTGAAAGATGCCGTTTGACGAATGAGATTGGTTTACGTCTGGAACAATAACGTGCACTGCTGTATTGCATTGTGTTTGTGTGAGATACGGCTGCAGTAGGCCTACCATTCTTGGAAAACTAGCGTCTGTTATGGACGTTGTGACAGGGGAATTTGTGCAAGCTAAAGTCACGTGCACGCAGCTGTCCTAATATGTGTTCGGTTTTGTAAATAATGTGCTCGCAAATCGTCATTTGGTGAAGTAGTTTTGTTTGGTGTGGTGAGTAGCCTATTGAGTATTCTGTATCTTCTTAATTCGTTCAGGTTGAACATCACTTGGGGATTTAGTTTTTAATTCTGTTTTCCTTTCCACCACGGTGCCCAATAGTTTTCACTGTAAAGAAAGTGCAGGGAGTGTTTTGCAACCTGGTAGTCTAGAGTTGAACTGGAGAATACATGCTGAAGCTTTTTGATGGATCATATTCGAAAAACGGTCTTTTGAAACCCTGCTGTAAACAGCCAAAGGAGCATTTTGCTTATCTGACAGTCACTGGTTAGCATTGCATAACTGGATACATTTACTTAACTCTTTAACTGTCTAATGCTATATGGTCATAAGTCTTCGTGCATTTAATGTGCTTTTGTACTTTTTAATACCAGTAATACTATCATCTGATTTTGGGTGTTGCAGAGCATGTAGATTTACCACCTGTAGAGCAAACTGGTCCAGTTCCAAATACACTTCAGAACGAGCTTCCTGCAGCATTACTGAAATTGGAACATTCGATGCATGTACCAGGTAAGTTACAGCAATTGATGATTTTATACACACGCACACACCTGTTCTCTTGGTCACTAACTTCTTCCTTTTGTCTCCCCCCCCCATACTTTCTATCCTTTCGAAGGTTAATCTTGTTTTCCTACTTCCCTCTCCTTTTCTTCTCCATTGAGTTTTTAGTTTTTTTTCTAACTCTTCCACTTTCTCTGTCCCTCCTCCTTTTTGTTATTGTGTTGTACTTCCATCTCTTTCTTCACTAAACTGAACCTTTAATAACTGGTCAATGCTACATGGTCATAAATGTTGTTGGTCATTAATATGCTTGTGTACTTTTGTAAGACGAGCAACGCTGAGTTTTTCAAGCTGCACACAGGACAATACATATTACATTTGAGTCATTAATTTAAATGCATGCTGTGATCATATTGTTGTGTGTCTGTGTTCATATTCTGTATTGGTATATCAACCTCCCTTTCTGTGTTCTCTTTCACAGTAAATGTGGCAGTGCAAGGGATGTGAATCAGCTGTTCAAAGTAGGTCTGATCTACTTGCTCATTACAAACTCCACCATCCCCACTTTGGCCGCACCACAAACTACCCCTGCACATATACAGATTGTCCCTGTACTTTTAAAACGTGGAACGCTCTGATTGTTCACCAGAGTAGAGTGCACGGCACACAATTAGGCCAGACCTTAGATCAGTTAAACACCTTCTCGTGTCATCTATGTAGCTGTTCCAATTTGCCAAACGAAAGGGAGTACTTCATTCATGTCAACACACATCTGAGGAAAAATGAAGTTGTGTCTTGCATGTTCACTGGCTGTACTTTTCAAACAAGTGTTTATGGCACATTTAAGTCTCACAAAAGTCGCCTCCATAATCCACATACCCTAGCTGATTTTAGACCTGAAATTGTTAGGAGAACTGCTGTACCCTTACCTCCATCGTCATCTGATTTGGGTGTTACAGAGGGTGTAGAAGAGGATTTACCACCTGTAGAACAAGCGGTCCCTCACAGTCCAGTTCCAAATACACTTCAGAAGGAGCTTGCTGCAGCATTACTGAAATTGGAACATTTGGTGCTTGTGCCAGGTACAGCAATTGATGATTTTTTACAGAACCTCCACTTCTTACTGACCACTGCATCAGCATCTCTTTTCCGTGGTTCATTAAATGCAATACTTGAAAGTCACAACCTACAGATTGATGACTCAGTGGTAACTGAAATAGTTACTGCAGCAATATCTAGCCCAGTTCATCAAGCCATTGAAAAGGGTGGCTCACTCAGTACCACTTACCAACGTAAAGTGTTTTACAAGAAAGAATTTGATGTTGTGGAACCAGTTACTTACACTCTAGACCACAAGAAAAAACGTACTTTTCAATACGTTCCCCTACTGAAGTCTTTGCAGAACACCCTAAACTGCCAAGCGATTCTTGATAAAGTCATTGACAACCATAGAGGTCAGCAGGAATCTCAGCTAGAACCTTTGTTTGAATTAAGGGCTCCTGAAGATGGTGTATATTTCAGGAGTAATGCTTTTTTGAATTCAGATGAACTGAGATTGTCATTGCGCCTCTTCGTAGATGACTATGAAACCTGCAATGTTCTTGGGACATCTAGAAACAAACACAAGCTTTGTGGAATTTACTGGGTTTTAGGAAACCTACCACCTGGTTCCCACTCATCATTATCGTCAATTTTCCTTACAGTGCTTTGCAAAAGTGTTGATATCAAAACATACGGGTTTAACAAAGTGTTAGAACCTCTCCTGCGTGATGTGAAAGTGCTGGAAGACTTTGGTGTGTATGTACCTCTTCTAGGAAAGTGTCTTAAAGGCACAGTGCATTGTATTGTGGCAGACAACTTGGGTGCCCACGGCATTGCCGGTTTTGTGGAGAATTTTTCAGGCGAATATTGTTGTCGGTTTTGTACAGCAAAACGTGCTGAAACGCAATCCGTCCCTTTCACATCTGGAACTTTTAGCCTCAGAACGAAAGACAGTTACGCTTCTCATGTTAAAACTGCTCTTGAGACTAATGTGCACTGCTGCGGAGTGAAACGGGAGTGTTTTTTGACAAAATCCCTATCTTTTTTTCATGTTGTCTCTGGATATCCTCCAGATGCTGCCCACGACCTTCTTGAAGGGATTGTTCCTGTCGAGCTTGCATACTGCTTGGGGTCAATGATATCAAAGAAGCTTTTCACACTGCACGATTTGAATCAAGCCATTTTGTCTTTCCCTTATAAGTGGTCAGATAAAACGAACAAACCCCATGCACTGCCACAGAACATCACTGCTCGTAAAACTATCGGTGGAAATGTTCACGAGAATTGGTGCCTTATAAGGCTGCTGCCATTTTTGATCGGCTCAGTTGTTCCAAATGATGAGCCTGCATGGCTTGTGTTAATGGACCTCAAAGACATCGTCGAGCTTGTTTTTGGCCCAGTGCACACAGACGAATCGATTTCGTATCTCCAGAGCAAAATAATTGAGCACAGGACCAGATACAAGGCATTGTTCCCTGACGTTCAACTCCTCCCCAAGCACCATCTAGTGGAGCATTATCCTGTCTTGATTAGGAATTTTGGCCCTCTAGGTACACTCTGGACACTTCGATTTGAATCGAAGCATAGTTTCTTTAAGCGTGTTGTGAAGCACACAAATTGCTTTAAGAATGTACCACTGACTTTGGCCTCGAAACACCAATTTATGCTGGCTTTCCACATGACCTCCCCCTCATACGGCAAATCAACCCTTGATGTACCCCATGTGTCCACTGTACCAGTCAGTGTCCTGAAGGAGGACGTGGCACAGGCTTTTCTGGCAAAATTTCCCAATGCATCTGTGGTCCGCCTTACCAAAAGGGCATGCAGTAGTGGCATACACTATGAGAAAGGGATGATTGTGACTTATGGATCAATCAGTGGATTGACTGAATTTGCTGAAGTCATTGAGATGTGTGTTGAAAATGAAGAGCTGCTCCTCTTTGTGAAATTACTTTGCGGGTGGTACAATGACCATTACAGAGCCTTTGAGCTGAGTCTGTCACCAGCAAGAGAATTAAAGCTTGTGGCCATCACTGACCTCTGTGACCCATATCCGTTGGCTGATTACTTTGTTGGATCAAATCGCATGGTTACTTTGAAAAGACATATCCTCATTAAAGGTTAGTTGGCTCATCAATTGTGTTGTATATGCTGTAAATTACCCTTAACTTTTATTTATGCAAGTATTTCATATGCAATACTGATTTTACTAACAATTGCGCGCCCCCCCTGATCAAAAGTGAGAACACCCTAAAATAAAACATGCCATTAGAGGGTCGGGATCTACTTCAGTAGTTAAAGTGCATGTTGACATGCAACTTTTTCCTGTGCTACTCACTTGGTTACTGCTACCACACACGCTTCACGTCATCCAAAAAATAGTTTTACTGTAGTGCAAGTATGACTAGTGTTTAAACACTGTGCGTCTTCTTCAGTCAACATGACATCTTGACTCTGAAGAAGACTCACTGCGTCAATGTTGCACACTTGAATGAATGAATGTCCTCAAGTGTGTGTTGGGTTTTCGATGGGTTCTTTGCGGTTTATTTACAATCTTTCTCAGGACCAAAAACATACAACTGACAGCGTAACCGCTGCCTTCAGAATCCCAACAACAACTGTCACTTCTCAGTTTCGTTCTTCTCGCGTGACCTTAGTCACTGGCTACTTAACTCATAGGCTGGTCCTATGATGCCATCTAGTGGCGAAAACGTGCAACAGCACGATTAAAGCAAAACACAACTTCTGACAGGACAACAAAAAGACAGGGAATGCGAATCAGGGAATAATAAGGGAATAACAAAAAGACAAAAATTGGGGGTCCACTACATCAACACTAGTCATGCTGGCACCACAATAAAATAAATGTATACTGTGTGCTCCAGTCATCCTTTGCCCAGTCTCTTTGAAGTGGACAGTCTTGTTTCCTACTGTCTACTCCTTTCCCAGCATCTGAAACGTATTTATCTTGGTCTCATCAGAGACAAACGGACTAAACATTCCTGGAACCATGTCTTGTGTGATGACAAATTTGTTTTAGATGGTATCAAACACAAGCAGGTAATTGGAGTGCTTCTGGGTCTTCACCTTTTTCCCTTGGTGCTCATCAGTGTAGGGGCTCTCAAACTTGGTCCAGGAAGACAGATGCTGAGGCACTCAAGGTTGCAATTTTTTTACTTTTTTATTTGGCTACAATGCCTACGCGTTTCGGCCCTTATGGCCTTCTTCAGGGCGTATCAATAAACATACGCCCTGAAGAAGGCCATAAGGGACGAAACGCGTAGGCATTGTAGCCAAATAAAAAAAGTTTAAAAAAAAAATGCAACCTTGAGTGCCTCAGCATCTGTCTTCTTGTACCTTGTTTTAGATGGTGTCAAGCATGTGTGGTGGTAACCAAGTGAGCAGTTCAAAGAAAACTGACCCATGGTTTGGGGCTGCATGTCAACATTGGAAAGCTGAAGGTGACATGAAACATACATGTCAACATTTAATGTGACTACTTAAACGATAAAACAACACTAACATAATGTGTGCACTCACTTTAACCAGATAATGAGACCTTAATATTTTTTTTGATTTTTTTTGTGAATAATACATGAAATTGATGTATAAGCTGTATTACTACTGACTAATTGTCATTGTCAAAGTGAAATTTATTTAATGGTGGCCCATGATAACTGATGGATGCACTCATAAATCTGCAGAAATGTGAGATGGGGCAGGGCTGGGAAATGACCCCGGCCGGACTAGAACTGGGGTCCCTGTGGGCATTGTAAGCCCCCCTAACTAACAGAACCAAATGCAAAAAGTATTGCAGTTGTTTCTAGTCAACCTGACCTTTCCAGCATCATTGTTTTCTTAACGTATTTAACAGTATTCATATTTTTTATTGTGTTTGCAGACTGAACACCATGAGTTCTCCAGCGCTTTTGAGAATTGTTCTAGCAGACGACACATGCCAAAGATTGACGTTCCCAGAAGGACTTCCTGCAACAATAGAGGACCTGGTTTGTGAAGTCAGGAGCCAATGTGGTCTAACATCCAATTTCAGACTGCAGTTCATGGACCCGCTGTTTGGAAATGTCTACATGAACCTCACTTCTATGAATGAAGTCCAAGATCGAGGGACCATTAGAATTGTTCCAGAGTCAGTCACAGGCGTGAATGCTAGTAGCTCCACCATGTCCACTGCAGCCGGGCCCTCCACCTCATCCCCATCACCAACGCTCAGCAGTGCTGATACAGATGTACTGTCCTCAACAGATTCCGAGCCTTCTGGGTCTAGGTCCCTTTGGCCTCAAACCTTCCACTGCCCTATGTTCACATATGACGCTGAATTGAAACTGAGGAAGGCTAATGCAGCATACAAGGAAAATCGCACTCTGCTTTGTGCAGATACAGACCCAAAACTCAAGTCAGACATTCTCCATGGACTAACCCAGGAAATGGTGAAGTATGGTCTTTACGCCTCTGACAGGAAGTTTAGCATGGTTGGGAAAGCGCTGATTTCCAAGCACCCTTGCCTAGCTGAAGAACACTCGTTCACTGGATATGAAGGGTGGAAAAGTAGCCTGAAGAATAAATTGGGACTGTACCGTACTCGTTTGAGGAAGCTGGGATGTCCGGAGGTGATGATAAACTCTGTTCAGCGGACAGCAGGGGTCAAAACAAGTCCTGCTCTTGGCATTAAAAAACCGAAGAGGTCTGAGGTCAACTACTGCCCTGCCTACCCTACAGGGGAAGATGATCTGTCCCTTGAGAAACTTCGATTGGAGCTGAAGTCTGATGTCCAGAGGAGACATAGCAGAGAGATCAGGATGAAAATGGAGAAGACCTTTGCTTATCGGAGACAAGAAGTCGTTCGCAGTGCACCCATGATCCATGAGGTTCAGGAGAGATGGCCAGCCCTCTTTGATGTACAGGAGGTAAGTCAACATAACCACAAGCTGACATGAAATTGGACAAAGTAAATGCTGTATGGATCATGGAGATGGGTTGTGTGTTGTACAATTTCTGTGTTTCTGTACAAATCACTCTGAACTTGGGAGATAATGGAAAAAGTTAAGTTTGAAATGTATTCTTCTGTACATGTACATGATGGTGGGGCATATTTAGTTTAGGCATATTCATATTGAGTTTGATAGACATGTCAGCATTAAAATATCTTGAGATTGGAGCACTAATTCCTGTATGCCTTTTTCCTCCCTGTCTTCAGATCAACGCTGAATTCAGACGCATCACGACAATAGCCTTACAATCCAGATTTCTCTCTCAGTTAGTCATTCTGTCTGACAGCCTTGTGAATCTTTTCAAGAAAAGAACAGGCCAGATCGGCACTCATCTTAAGACTGTAATGTCACCAATTACTCAGGTAAGAATACTAACTACAGGGTTCCCACGGGTCCTGGAATTTCTGGAATATCATGGAATTTCATAAAAGTTTTTCCAGTCATGGAAAGTCATGGAATTTTGCATGCACAGTCATGGAATATCATGGAATTTTCTTAACAGATATGTGAAAGCAGAAACCTTTTTGTTTGGTGTATAACATTGTTTCTTACTGATCATACTGAAACACTTCGCCAGAAACAGTTTTGGTTTTGCACTGTTATATGCAACATTCTAGAATGCAATGAACTGATTGAAGTCTGGCGGTGGCTGAGCGTCGACTCTGGGGTTGAAGATAATCTTCAGTTTTCATACTTTTTTAACGTAATTTCTTTAGGGAAGTGGTGATGGAAATTCTGTTTTTTGGGTCTGGAAAGTCATGGAAAATCATGGAATTTTATATCTGAATTAGAGTGGGAACCCTGTAACTATTCTGAGATGATTAGGTACAGTGCAGTGATTAGGTAAGCATTCGGTTTTAATCACAAGTTGTTATATCTCCATTCCTCTTTTACTTAGGATGTTGATGCTGCTGATGCTGACCATGTTGATGTTGTCCGGGAATGCCTGCTTAAAGGGTTGTGCATCTACCTCAATGAAGACCCAAGCAACCTCATTCGAGAACTTGTGGTGAGTGTAAATTGTTTACTAGTTTTACACTGTCATTTAAGAAAGTGGTCCGTTATTACAGGTAACTATGCAACTATGCAGCTCATCAACACTGTGCTGCCTATTGCCAAATTTGATCTTTACGTGAATATTGTCTGAATAATAAAGCAATATTTACTAGTATGACCAAAGCACAGTACGTTTCGCAGCTAAAAATGTATATTTCTGGAAATTCAAAAGGGCGGAACATTGAGGATTCAGTTTTTCATGCATGTAAAGTGGAATTTTCTCAGTCATATTGAATGCTTAGAGTTGGATGGTGCCGGTAAGCATTTGTTAAAAAGTTAACAGTTGTGAATTGGCAGCATGGATTCTGGTAATGAACTCCTAAAAATATCACATGGTGCACCTTTACGCCATCATGAAACGGTGGTTATCCCTTGACAGTCGAGACTCGTTGACAATTAGGTAAGGATTGTGGACATTGCGTATACAATACACTCCTCAAATTTAAGCTAATAGCACAACTTTTTTTAATGCTCATGTTGTTGCCCTCAATACAGCTGAAATGATGACCAATCCTGTTCTCCCCTACTTACTTTTGAGATTCTGCAGTATGTATAGCTGATTCAATCAGTTATAGAAACTGAAGTTTCTATGCAGGCTACAATCAAACCTTTAATTGTTTTGTTCTCATATTCTCTATATCATTATATCTTACCCTGTAGGAAGATGATGATGGCCAGATTCAGAGAGCCTTGGAAGAAACAACTCTGGGGATTCTGGTTGTGAAGCGCTGCCCCTCAGAGCATCCTGAGATTGGGATCATCCTAGAGGGACAACAGGTACTCGGGGAACTGGACAATGTGCCTTTAGCAGCAGCTCTGCTATTTGGGCTGATATATGCTCTGAATCTCGATTACCCATCAGAGCTCAAATATACATTTGAGGTTCTGCAAAAGATCATCATGGAGCTAGAGGGCACGACCATGTCGAAAAAATGCCAGGCCCTGCAAAACAAACTCCGTGATTAACGGGTCTTTCCTCCCATTTGCAGCTGCAATGTATGCAGAGTCCAGACTGTCAAACCCAGTTCTATTCACGTTCTGTATTCAGCATTGAAGGCCATCTCACTGCCTTGTATTTTCACTCAGTGTGCAGAGTTCACTGCCAAAGTTCAAATGACTTGCAATGTTGAGGGGGCTTGGAATTTTGAAATGCACTCAATGTCAACTTTGCCCAATTTCTAATTGGGAAACTCGTTTTTTTCATTGGGCTTGGATTTTTCTCCTGTCTATAGGATCAGGAAAACCTTTTTATTATCATTTTTCATATTATTATTTCTATTGACTTGAAATGCACTGAATGTCAAATTTGCCCAAGAACATGTTTTATTTTTAATTGGGAAATGCATTTGGTTTATTGGGCTGTGAATGTTTTTTCCCCCACCTGGCTATAAGAGCAGGGAAATAGGGGTGTTTTTTTATTTATACTACAGGTATTTACACATCTCATTTTGCACTTTGCCTTTGTAGGGCAGCCTTTCGAGACATTTATTTTTTAATCGGCAATGAAGGCCATCTCACTGCCTTGTATTTTCAGTCTTCTCTCTGCCAAAGGTATGACTTGCAATGTTGAAAGTTGAAGGGACATTTTGAAATGCACTGAATATTGCCCAAGAACATTTTTTTTATTTTTTGCAATTGGAAGATGCATCAAGTTTTTTTATTGGGCTTTGAATATTTTTTATCTGACTATAGGGTCAGGAAAATGTCTTCATGTAGCTGCTGCTGTCTTTTTTGTGTGTTTTTGTTCAAATTTGGGGGAACTACAGAAACTGTAGCCTTTCTAAGTTTTGTTCAACATATAAAGGCACCGTACTGTCTTTGACCTTGATTTCAATTGTCTGCAATGTCAAGGAATTTGAAATAAATGTTGTAAATGTGTACTCAAATTCTAGTTGTGGTTGATTGCTTATTGAAGGGAATTGCTATTTAAAATAACATGTTAATTTGACATGCAATAGTTTTTAAAATATGACATGAAAAAATCTTGGACATCGGTTGCATCAAAAAAATTATGTCCATCAAACAAGAAAAAAAACATGTTGTACCTATGACAATTTTATATATCAGTGGCACATGTAAAAATTATGTCCATCAAAGCAAAACAAATCATGTTTGACTGACAATAATATTATACATCAGTCTCACATGTAAAAATTGTTGACAAATGCAAAAAAAATCATGTTTGACTGATAAGAAAAAATATCTTCACGTACACATGAGAAAATCATGTTAGTTTAACAGAATACAATTAGCCACTTTTAACATGAATTAATGGGACTTTATGGACATGATTTAATCGATGCAACCGATGTCCAAGATTTTTTTACGTTATTTTGACAGACCATTTTTTTCAGTGCAGACGGTCATAAATAGTATCAAGCTCTTATTGATAAGACCCTATACGCACAGACTCTCGTGAATACCAAGTGTCTATTGATATTGTTCTATATGCAAAGTCATAAACACAATCAAGTATCAGTATCAAGTTCTTATTCATGAGACCCAAACTGCACAGACAGTCATAAATAGTATGAAGCTCTTATTGATAAGGCCCTATACGCACAGACAGTCATAAATAGACTGTAGTATGAAGCTCTTATTGACAAGACCCTATACGCACAGACTCTCATCAATACCAAGTGTCTATTGATATGGTTCTATATGCACAGTCATAAACACAACCTGGTCTAATAGATATCCGTGAAATGAGCCCCGCTCCTTGGAACACAAAATCTATACGTATGCAGCAGTTTCACAGATTTTGCCAAAATACTGTTACAGGGGTCACGGAAATGCTTTCCATACTGTTTGTTCTCACAGCACTGTGTTAAGACTATGATTAAGAAAGTGGAAAACCCTGCAGTGGTGAAATTACAGTCAGCTGACACCAAATTATGTTAATGAACAACAGAACGATATGGCAATTCAAGCTGTGCCCAGACCCAAAACAACAGAAGGAGAAACGTAAACGGTGATGGTTTTGTCCATGATGATATGGAGCGTTGGTGGACAGATACGCAAACCCACGATGGGAGCAGCTGTGAGAGGCCATGGGAGTTGGAAAAACCAGAGTATCCTATCGTGGTGGCGAGCTCGGTTGAGGGAGGCAGCCGAACAAGCAGGTGAAGTTCTATGGAATCGGACAGCAAAAGGACGAAAGGCCACAGTCTGACCCGCAGAGAGACGCTGGGTGAGGGAGGCATACAGGCACGTTGTCCAACCATTAAGCAGCAAGATGCGATGGATGGCCGCTGTGAAGACGTCGAGCCTGGGTGGAGATGGCAAAGGGTGTTGCCGTTGGTGAAGCCAACAGCCAAGCTGGATTAACAACAGTCCCAAGCCACCTGGAGCAGGCATTGAAGTGGCGTCGGAAGCAGCAATGGAAACCGCAGGTGTTGTGAAAGCAGCCACAGCAGCGGGCTAGTGCTACATCACAAATGTAGCATTTGGTGTACAGTAGAAGAAGCTCGTAGTCATAGCTTAAACCCACGACTGCCCTTTAATGAAATGCCTTCAAGCTCCAGAAACAAGTCCAGTTGGCTCAACTTAACTTTTTTTGACTAAGATTACCTGAATGAACTAGACTGGTATGACTCAATATTCTAATGGCTAAAGAACAGGTCTACATTTATAACTGTACCAATATAACTTGCCACTTCACCTGTTGCTTGGTAACAGACAAAGTGTTTGATGCAGTTCTAATCAAAGTGTTTTTTTTGTCCCCTGTTTATTGTTTTTTTGCTAAGAAACCACCATTATCTGCATCTGACGTCTCCGTTGCAGCAAATAAATTGTTTGGATTATGCAATAGTGTGTCAGCATCATTATCATTATCATCGCCGTCATTATCATCATCATCATCATCATCATCATCATCATCATTACCATCATCTTCGTCATCATCATCATCATTGTCACCAGCATCAACATAATTGTCACTATCATTGCCATCATCACCATCATCATTGCTATCCTCATCATCGTCATCAATGCCATCATCATCATCATCATCATAATCATCATCATCATCATAATCATCATCATCATCATCATCATCATCACCATCATCACCACCATCATCACCATCATCATTGCTATCCTCATCATCGTCATCATTATCATCATCATCTTCATCTTCATCATCGTCAACATCGCCATTATCATCATTGTCATTGTCATCATCAGGGCTCTAAATTAACACACGCCAACACGCCAAACACGGGTGAAAATTCATTTTGGCTAGTAGAAAAAAATACCTACCCGCCAATTTGGCTAGTAGCGCCCGAGTACAGTAACTTATGAACGGTAAACCGCTGCTCTGACGAACGTTATACGGCAAGATTTCCTACATTACCCATGGACACTAGCGTCACGAGGTAGCCTCCCACCGTGGGCTTTCCAGTGCATCGAGCGTCAACTCCATGCTGTTGCGCGCGCCAGGATTCTGTCAGCTAAGCTGCGCTCACACTATTCTGACAGGCAGCTCTCCTCCTATGCTCTCGTCGCTTTCGCTACAACCTTTTTAACGTCACTACTGCTATTATTACTATATGAGCCTTGCTGTAACAGGCTGCATTTTTTAAGCAGCGAGACCCTGACCGTTTCAATACCAGGACTTACGCAGATTATGCATCGCGCTACTTCTGTTGTGTAGACGTTTTGTGCGAGTGATGAGAATGTGGCGGGGGTTAGAGCAAGGTTCTGTGTGTTGGTGAATGCTAGTAGTAGGCCTAATTGCAAATAGTGACGTTAAAAATGAGTGGTTGTGGAACGAAATAGCGACCAGGGCAGAGGAGGAGAGCCGACTGTCAGAGTAGTGTGACCGTAGCTGTCAGTTCAGTTGTCTTCTGAAATGTTCAGAGTCCTGGCGCAACTAAGTTGGAAAGCCCACGCCATCGAAAAGAAAAAAAAAAGCAACCAACGACGAAGCTGTGGAAGTAGCCTAAAAAAGGACGCGAAGATTCCCGAGATATTATTTACTTTTAATTAAACTAGGCTTCTTGTCATTTTGTTGCGCATGGTAGAGAAGAGCTCCTCCTCTCTCCTCTCCTTTTCCTCTCCTCTCTTCTCCTTCCTTGGGGTGTGCTATGTGAGGTTTTGTAGTGTTTGGCTGTGTGCTTGGTTACTGTAGGCCTATGTTAAAGGTCTGTTATGTGAGTGGCTTGTGTGATGTGATTCAGCTGCTTTCAGAGGAATTGAACAAAAACTAATAAAAATTAATTAGGCCTAAGTAATGAAAGTAAAAAATAAAGCAGAAGTTAAAAAATAATGAAAAAATATATAGCCTATAATATGCTTATTATGTAGGCATATAGTAGCCTATGCAGGCCTAGTGTATCTGTGTTGTAGAAACAGTTGGACAAAATGACCATTTATTTAGAAAAAAAACTAGCCTAATGCATAGTTTATTTTGGCGAGATTTAAAAAAATGGCTAGTTGAACTTCTGTTTGGCTGGTAAGAAAAAATGTCCACTAGCCAAATTGGCTGGTGGTGGGAAAAGTTAATTTAGAGCCCTGGTCATCATCATCATCATCATCGTAATTATCATTGCCAAAATCCTTGGCACTATTGGTATAGTTGTTATTGCTATTTATGTTGTTGCGGTTTACCTTTCTAAAGCAAGAAAAGCTCAGCAGAGGCCCCAGTCATCTGTCTGTAGAGATGTCGGTCATGGTGGAAAGGAAATCAGGTGGGCCGGACTCAGGCCTGTCCAGGGCCGGTTCTAGTCAGTTTGGTGCCCTTGTGGGCGAACATCCCCTCTCCTTTTGGTGCATTTAGAAATTGTCATCTGTAAACATAGTGTCGTACATCTGGTCACAGCTAATCTACGCCTATAGCGTCGGCCCTAAGCCTGTCAGCTAAGCCAGCAAACTAAATCATTTCCTAATGACCCCAGCTGAAATATGGCCCTTGATAATGACTGGTCATACTTATATTTAAAGGTGCTCTGTGTAGGATGGTGGCCAGAGTAGGTATTGCACCTATGCTGCTCAATGAAACTGTGCTGTCTAATATCAATTGATCCTTTCATGAATATTTACTAAATAATGAACTACTATTTACTAATATGACCAAAGTACAGTGCGTTTTTCCGCTAAAATTGTCAATTGCTGAACATTAAAAATGGCTGACAATGGAGAAGATCAGACGCACACGCACACTGACAAACACATGCGCACACACACAGTTTTGCTGGGTTGACTATGCCATCTTTGAGTCAGGTATCTCTGTGTGAAGAAGATCCAGTATTCTTGCTACCAAGAGTGTGTGTGTGTGTGTGTGTGTGTGTGTGTGTGTGTGTGTGTGTGTGTGTGTGTGTGTGTGTGCAGGAAGCAGAGAGCAAGAAATCAAAACACAACTTCCAGTCAGCGCTCAACAGGCTTGTGTTTCAAGCATTTTGGAACGCTGACGTGTGTGTATGTGCGTTTTGTGTGCGTGCGTAGTTCTGTACGTGTGTGTGTGTGTGTGTGTGTGTGTGTGTGTGTGTGTGTGTAAGGAGGTTTTTAACAGGGCTTTGGGGTGGTGAGTTTGAGGTCTAGGCAGTGGTGGACAAAGTAAAAGTAAAAGTAAAAAAAAGAAACACAGTTTCTTTCCAACACAGGTAACTTATCTGAGTAAAAAGTAGACCAATGTACTTGTCTTACGATAAGCTGATTCTGCACACGTTCGGTTGAGTTTGTGGTGGGTCCTTGTTAGGTTTTTATTGTTTTTCAGTAATAACAAAGTCTATGTCAATAGGTAGGTAAAATGGAGTAAACGGTGTAACAGCTATGTAATATCATGTGCTACTGTTGTAATTACACCACAAAAGTACTTTTACTTTGTCCACCACTGGGTCTAGGACAGGCACCAAGTGAGATTAGGTGGAGGAAGGGAAAGCTTTGTCCAGTAGATAGGCCGGTGTATGTGCGTATGTGTGTGTGTGTGTGTGTGTGTGTGTGTGTGTGTGTGTGTGTGTGTGTGTGTGTGTGTGTGTGTGTGTGTGTGTGTGTGTGTGTGTGTGTGTGTGTGTGTGTGTGTGTGTGTCCCTGTTGAGAAACACTAGTCTATATTAATGACTGATCAGTGGGCTGCCCCATCTAAATGGTAGGCCGGTCTCTAAGAGAAAGAAACATCAACAAGCAAAAGGAAAAAAAAAATCCCCAACATCATCGCCCCTGAATACAGTCTGCAGTGCCCACCACCATGCCATGCCAGACTACCAGTGTGTGTGTGTGTGTGTGTGTGTGTGTGTGTGTGTGTGTGTGTGTGTGTGTGTGTGTGTGTGAGAGAGAGAGAGAGAGAGACAGAGAGAGAGAGAGAGAGAGAGAGTGTGTGTGTGTGTGTGTGTGTGTGTGTGAGAGAGAGAGAGAGAGAGAGAGAGAGAGAGAGAGAGAGTGTGTGTGTGTGTGTGTGTGTGTGTGTGTGTGTGTGTGTGTGTGTGTGTGTGTGTGTGTGTGTGTGAGTGGCAGAGAGGGCCAGCCCAGGGAAACGTAATCGGTCTGAAAGGTGTTTCTCATCGATCCACAGCCTTCAGCAGCCTGCTCTATACACTCCTGTAGAAAGAGATGGAGAGAGGGATGGAGAGAGAGAGAAGGAGAGAGAGAGATGGAGGGAGGGAGAGAGAGAGGGAGAGAGAGCATGCATGTAAGAGTAAAAGAGAAAGAAATAGAGAAAGCTAGAGAACAACAGAAAGAGGTATGAAGAGAGACAAGTACAGTGGACAAATACAAATAGATAGATCTAGAAATACAAATATATAAGAGAGAGAGAGAGAGAGAGAGAGAGAGAGAAAGGGAGAGACAGACAGAGAGAGAGACAGAGACTCTGTGTGTGTGCGTGTGTGACTCAAAGTGAGAGAGAGAGAGAGAGAGAGAGAGAGAGAGAGAGAGAGAGAGAGAGAGAGAGATGTATGGGTTGAGCTATTGGCGGCTGTCCAAGTAGTGATGTTTCATCCTCATCAGTAGCGGCCTGGAAGACAGAAGGAGAATCAGAGTGGCATTTAATCACCACACACACACACACACACACACACACACACACACACACACACACACACACACACACACACACACACACACACACACACACACTCACTCACACACACACACACGCAAGCACGCGCGCACACACACACACACACATGCACGCACGCACACACACACACACACACACACACACACACACACACACACAAGCACACACACATACGCATGCACACACACCCACTCCCACACACACACACCCCCCCGATCTAATAAAATCATGTTTTACCATCTTCCATATTGTCCCACCCCCACCCCCACCCCCCCTCCCCTCCCCTCCCATGTTGAATCCACTCCTTGAGCCCCCTCCTCTCTCCTTTCACCAACTTTAGGCTACTTCCTGAAGCTGGCATGTGCCACTAAACTACCAACTCCCCATTTCAATGACACTAGGCTTTACCAACTGAACTTCCACCAAACCCCTATTCAATTAAATTTTTGTGTATGAGTGAGTGAGTGAGCGTCGTCAACTTAACACCCCCCCCCCTCCCACACACACACACACACACACACACACACACACCCTTTTCCACTTTCAACTTTATCCAGCCAAATCCCCCCCAGGCCAGCACCAGCACTAAGGCCAGGGGTAGGCAATTAGCCTTTGGTAAAATTAACCATGGCCATGGTTTTTTACTTGTAAAAAAGTTGTTGTACATATTTCTGATATAAAAGAAAAGAATATATCTTCTATGCACTGATAATATGACGACTGCTGCATCTCCTGGTATTTCTCTCACGAAAAGGGCGAACTGCCGTAATGTATACAATTGCCAGTTGCTGATTTCTGCTGCTCGCGGGCCAAATATAATTGATGGCGGGCCAGATTTGACCCCCAGGCCGCTAATTGCCTACCCCTGACCTAAGCCACGACAACCACCGCAAACACACAATACCTGCAGTCTTTGGTCAAGGCCTTTTTTTTTTAATATATATATTTTTTAAATATATTTTTTTGGGGGGATTTTTTGCCTTTTATTTCTGAGAGGACAGTGGAGGAGAGACAGGAAATGAGTGGGGAGAGAGAGATGGGAAAGGATAGGCAAATGACCTGGGGTTCGTTTCTCGATTCTTGTCATTGCTAACCGTCTTAAGACCTTCTTACCGTTCCCTTGGATGTAGTGGTGAGCGTCGCTGTCGAGAGAGTTGAGTCGCTCTTACGAAGGACTTTGCTAACGACGATAGCAAAGATGCTTTCGAGAAACGGATCCCTGGGCCGGAATCGAACCTAGGTTGCTGGCGTAGTAACCCAGTGCCCAACCGTTAGGCTGCGACAGGGCCCTGTAGCATGCATTCTGTTTAACCTGACAGTTCCAGCATCAGCACACCATCTCAGCACTCAACTCCACCCCCCACCCGCTTAAAAAAAAACATCTTTTACCTTGCATGCTAACAGTACATTATGTGGTGCCTATCTCGACCCCCACCCCACCCTAGCCTGGGAAATCCCATGCTGCTTTGCACATTCGCTCCAAACTGAATGACCGCATGGAATCTATCCCTCAGGGAGGGCTCCTGATCATGGTCTCCAATCAGAGAGCAGGGAGGCAGGGAAAGACGATGACGACAATTTGTGTCAATAGACACAACTGACACGATTGGCTAAGGACTTCGTGTGCCAAGCGATACACATTCGTACAGACGTCGTCGATCGTAATCCACACACCCCCTACAGCAGGGCTATTCAAATGGCGGCCCTGGGGCCAGATGCGATCCTTGGACAGCAAGGTTCTGGGCCCCTTCAAGCCCCTTCAAATACAGAACACTGATTCTTGAAAGTTTGGCAAAAACATGTCCCTGCAGTAAAATGCTAATTCTGTTGAAAATCAACTTAATTGTCACGAACAAAATGAATCCAGGTAATGGCCAAGGGGTCTGTTACACAAATACACAGTTGTTTGAAATATTTAAGTGTAATTTTATTACTTTTCATGGCTATAAACCTGTCCACACCCTGTAAAAACGCCTGTCCCAAGGACTAGCATCATCATTTCAATTGACTTAAAATACAAAAATCACTAACAGAATTGAACAATATCACCATGATGTGGAAGACCATATTAAAGTGGTTCTACAGATGTGCACATAGTGCATGTAAAACAATATTTACTATTGTTTTCTGATTGCTCAAAATGTGTCCACCATATTGGTCACCACCGTCAGATTTTTTCTAAAAGACAATAAAATCAGGTATGCACAAGGTAATTTTCATTACTGAGGACCCCTTTTCAAACCTTTAGCTCTGCATACTTCACCATCACTGAAGCCCCTGTAAGTTTACTATTTTTTCCTCAATTTGTTAATTTGTTTGGACACTGGTACTGTCCCAACCATAAACTGTCAACACCGTCGGGGGTTTTAATGGTATTATATTACATTAATGTTAATTAATATATACTTTCTCAGAAAAGGTATGAAGCACCCAAGAAACAGAGCGAAAATGAAATGGCTAATGTGAACAAACAATGCATAATATGTAAAAGAGTGTTTTTTTGTCTCACACCGTCAGATGTCACCACCGTCAGATTTTGTTCCACTCATCATCTTGTTCCATATTTCACTAAATTGTGCTGGTTAATGAAATATTATTAGGCATGTTAGTAATAATTGTGATCCAAAATGATACTCTAGCCACCACTGAGGTGCATTTGGAGGTTTTTTTGTCAGAAAACCTGACGGTGGTGACATCTGATGGAGTTCACCAAAAAACACACGTTTTACGTGTTTTTGACATGTTTTAAGAATATGCATACAATAAGTATCTACAGTTATGTTCAATTGTTAAAGTAATTCACTTTAATACAGCAAACATATGCTTTTACTTTTAATTCTGTCTGCTGCTGTTGACAAAACAAGAAAGAGCCCATTTTATGAAAAATGTTAAACATGGGGAGCTTGGCCAATACATTCACTGCACAGCCACGACCTACATCTATGATAATACACCTCTACTTTTTGGATTTGGACAACTTAAAACCTGTTTTTGCCACATTTTCAAGAACCAGTGGCCTTCTTCCTAGAGAATCTAACTAATGAAGAAAAAACACATGCAAAAACATACTGTGCACACACAAAAATGAAGTGTTTATGCAAGATGCCATTGACTTGAGAGGGCTATTTATTTTGCTAAATGCAGGTACTAATTAGGCCACTTTCACCACTCTCAGATTACTGTCACCACCGTCAGTTCAAAAGTCACCACCGTAAGAAGGAGTTTTGGACATTTTAAATGAATGTGCTTACAAGATTTTCCTTATGAGTTGTTGAATTATCAAAGTAATAGCCAATTTAAGCCTACACGAATATTTGTGAAATTACAAAAAAATGTTTGTTCTATTTAGGCGTTAAGTAAGCATCGTATGACGGTGCATAATTTGAAATTAGAACACATGAAACAGTATTAAAATAGAACAAAAGTGAATTTTCAACATTTAAAGGCATATGTGTGAACCAAAAAATACACATAATCACTTAAAAACTCCAGATACATATGAAGAGTTCAGATGCAAAACCCCCTAACTCCATATCTGAAGACCTGCACTTCTATATTTTTAGAGAACCCAGTTGTTGGTTTAGTTTACATTCATGTACTTGATAATACATATAAATAGTTATATTACATAAATAAAAATTAAAAAATATGCAATTTTGATAGATTTGTATTAAATAAAAATGAATTAAGATTATTTTCTGAAAAGGCACTTAGGGGGTTTTGCATCTGAACCCTTCATATGCAAACAAATCAATACAAGTTTAATTACTTTTAATTGTGTGTGACGGTGTTGACAAAAAACAAGGTATGATCGGAGAAAAGCCTGATTTCTGAAAAAAATACAAAATGGGGAGATTGGCCTTGTGCATTTCTGAAAAGCCAAGACCTTAGTCTACGAGGATATGCCATATAATTTTGTAATTCACTTATTTTTTTTCTGTCAACATTACAACCTGTTTTAGCCACTTTCTCAAGAATCAGTGAGAATCTAGATAAAAGATGATAAGAGATAAAGGTATGGGCTCCGTTATCATGCTGAAACTGGACACGGGACATTAAAATGCAGGAAATTACATCTAAGAAAGGCAATTGTTTTCTGGGGGAGGACTCCCAGACCCTCCACTTCAATGAAGTCTCCCATATTTTCTTCATTGACAGTCGGCAACCATAATACATATGTATAGTTCGGCCCCTTTACTGGGAGGAATTTGAAAAAATGGCCCTCGTTGAAATGTAATTGAATACCCCTGCCCTACAGGATTTACAGAAGGCAGGTCTCCAGACCTCATCTCACTTGTGATTAGGTCTGGTGGTAAGCAGTCAAAATTCCACCCCTGCCCCACTCTATTGTCAAGGCCATCTTCATTGCTCTTGTAGAGAGTTACTTGTGCACAATCCCTGGTGCTGAACAAAAAAAAAGTTTTTTTTTTTTTTTTTTTAAAAGGTTCGCACACTTCTTTGGATTTTTTCTTCTTTAAGTTATTTTTTCTTCTTTTTAATCATTCATTCATTGGCAAAGACGTTTCGACCTCTCGGTCTTCCTCAGATTCACTAGTGGGTTAGTGAATCTGAGGAAGACCGAGAGGTCGAAACGTCATTGCCAATGAATGAATGATTAAAAAGAAGAAAAAATAACTTAAAGAAGAAAAAATCCAAAGAAGTGTGCGAACCTTTTTTCAAAAAATACATCTTCTTTACTCTGTCAGTATCAGCAACAACACACAGTTCCCCCTCACACCGCCACCCCCCCACCACACACACACACAGGGGTGTAACAGCAAATTGTGGGCCCTACTGTAGGATATGTACAATCAGCTCCAATGGACCCTCCCCCAAGTGACATATATCTACATAAATCAGACACTGTGTAGGGTCCCTATATACATGGGGCCCTGGTAACTCAGTCACACTTTACCGCCTCTGTGACACCCCCTGCACACACACATTCACTTAAAAAAAAAATAGAATCATTTACCATGCATTGCATACTTCCCCCTCCCCCACTTCTCATGCACTTTGGTCAAGGCCATCTCTCTCCCCTTAACCCTTTCATACCCCGCCGGCAGCCCCCTCTCGGCAGTCCCTTCGTCACCGCATGTGTTCCCTCTCCCAAGGTGACGACGGATCACACAATAGGTCAACATCGTTGCGCATTCTACCTGCAGTTGCTAAGCAACATCCACCTCCAGCCTCTCCCCGGCTCCCATTGGCCGGCTGGCTGAAATGCAGCTGCTTTCTGATTGGCCGAGAAGCAGTTAATAAACTTTACTGAAGAAGAAGAAGAAGAAAGACCTGCCTCTTTTCAGAGGGAAGGGAAAAAAAGAAGTAGAGGGAAAAAAGGCAAGTGAAGAATCTTGTGAATGAATGAGTGAATGAATGAGTGTGAATGAAAAATAAGGAGAGAAAAAGAGAGAGAGAGAGAGAGAGAGAGAGAGCTAAAGAGGAAAGCTGTGCTTACGCAGGTGTGACGATGTAGACATTAGGCTCACCAAGAGAATCAGTGAAAGAGAGGGAGAGAGAGAGAGAGAGAAAGAGAGAGAGAGGTGTTGATGCATGCCTTTCAGCCTGCGTTACCTGCCTTCTTGGCTGCATAATAAAAAAATATATATAAATACACACACAGGCATGCG
>NC_085879.1:36397703-36407703 GCF_034702125.1 Engraulis encrasicolus | reverse complement strand
AACACTGATAGACCACCCCCCCCCCATATTTCCTACCAAAGTCACAATAGGGCCCCCACCACACCAAAACAGGAGGGCCCTAGGCCACGTGCCCTGCTTGCCAATTGCCCCCCACCCCTTACAGCTCTGCTCCAGCTGAACACCCAGGAGAGTGTGTTGGAGCGTGCGGTGCCCGGTGGAGTTTCCCCAAGCCCAGGCGAGGGTAATTGACATTGATGAAGAGGGTAATTGATTGAAATAAAGCGGCACTAGTACTACACAGCTTTAATGGGCCTCCCCAATTACTCTGCCATCACCACACTTAACTCCTGGCCCGCCCGGCCTGCTTCAGCTCAGCTCGGGGTGAACTCTGCTGTGGAAGTGTGTGAACCATGCATTTTCATCTGTGTGTGTGTAGGCGCAGGTTGCCTGTGCTACGGGTGTGTGTGTAGGCAAGGGTTGCCACATTTCAGTGGTAAAAAACCTGGACACATTGATGCACGAGCACGAATCATTAATGATACAGTATGTGTTTATTTCAATGGGTTAATACGAAGCCATGCATTACAAAAAACCGGGACTGTCCAGGAATTTACCTGGACCGACCATAAAAACCAGGACAATCCAGGAAAAACCTGGACGTGTGGCAACATTAGTGTAGGCCTACTGGTGTGTTTGCATGATGGCTGTGTCCTGTCTCCATTTATTTACAATGAGTACAAGTCTGACAATGCAGCACTAGGCAGTACTAGCTACGCTTTGCAATATAGCAGGAAGGTTACTAAAAGTGGTGGATATACCCATTTGGGGGCCCAAGCCAAAACAATCCCAAGAATAAATAGTGCAGTGGGGAGTGGAAGGACATGATTCAAACCTGCAATCTTAAAGGTACACTGTGCAGGAAATGGTCAAAAAAGGTACTGCAACTATGCTGCTCATTGAAACTGGGCTGCCTATTGCCAAATTTGATCTTCATATGAGAGTTTACTAAGTAATAAACAAATATTTTCTAGTACGGTCCAAGTAGAGTCATTTTTGCAGCTAAAAATGGCTATTTTTTTTAAATTCAAAATGGCGGACCATGGAGAAGATCCCCCTTTTCATGTATGAAAAGTGCAATTTTTCCAGTCATAATGAATAGGCCTACTTAGAAATTGATGGTGGTGGTAAGTATTCATGAAAAAGGTCACATTAGTGAATGGGCAGCATGAATTCTGGAAATAAACAACTAAAAATCTCACACAGTGTCCCTTTAAAGCACAGCTGTTAAATGGGCCACCCCTGCCCTTATGGACACCTAAGGCTGGGCTGCCTTTGTTTCAGTCCTCTCCTACATTCTGTCTTCCATTTCTCCAGCATATGCTACGCTTCTCTGTCCCCAACTGTCACACAGTATGCGTGTGTGTGTGTGTCTGTCGCAAGGGCGCCTGGAGCCGTACGGCCGTACGCACTGTGCGTACCTTCACCAGTGGAGGAAGTTTTTTTTTTTTTTAAATAGCCTAAATATTGCCTATTGTGTCTTCTATGAATGTTGTGACAATGCAACATATTATATGAGAAGAAACAAAATGAAGCAAATTAAAGAGCAGAGACTATGGTTGGGCACCATTAATTTACAAAGGCAGATAGCCTGCTTTTTGCTTCTGTGCGTAAAACTCGCGCGCTCCTGAAAAAAGATACAGCAACAAGTTCTAGTTCCATCAGCGGAATTCTAACTTGAGCGGCTACCTCCAGTTACTCTCAATGGACATAGCCCACAAATTTAAGTCTAGTAGTTCTAGTTAGCAAAGACAGCTCTCCATTTCCCACTTGGAATAACACATAGTATGTCGTGGCGTCGCTGATGGCAGAAAAAATAACCGAAGTTAATGTCTTGAAAGTGACAAGTTTCAATCGTAGCCAAAATCCAGTTGTCATGTGGGCTAGGAGGAAGGCATTGGGTGGTAGCAGTAACAGGTAGGCTAGGCTAAGCTGTTTCATTCATCACTGAGCCCGCCGCGGCAAATATTATAGGGTACTTTGCTTGTGTCATATTTAAAGTATTTTGGTTACCGTTCTGTGTATTGTGGCTTACTACAGAGACGGTTTTATGAGAGGTACGGAACTTTGCTTTGTAGCCTCCTAGCTTCGGACGGCAGCACTGACAGCTGGTTAGCTATGTGTGACATTATGTTCGGGAAAGCATTTAGTTCTAAAGCAATTCTGCATGTTTTGATGACATGCAGTTTGGGTGTTTTCTAATGCTTATTGCGCACGTTTTCCTGTTTGCTGACATGAACAGCATTCTGCGATTTGTGTGCGAGTGCGTCGGTGGTTCTCTTGTGCTCTGTCTCATTTGTTATCAGCCTGGACTAACATTCAGTGCACTCCCCGGTGGGTTAACAGGCTGATGTAGTCGCTGTCTGCCTTTTCTTGCACAACGTGCCCGGGCTTTTTATGGTCCCAGCTCAGCCATTGTGACGTGAACTTCATTCATCATGCTGCAGCAGACACCTCTGCGCCAACTTTCTACCCGAGTCGAAAAGTATAGCCTAACGCTTGAAAAGTTGTATCTAATGATATGGCGTCATCCCCATGCACGAGAGAGAACTCAAGTGCATGCAGGCCTTCGTAGTAGCATAGTCGGGGAAGTCGCTGCAGTTCAATGTCGCAGTTAAAAAAAAAAAAATAATAATAATAGTAAGCGTATGGCTGCACAAAAAGAAGTGAAACGCCAATATAGCCAAAAGGTTTTCAAAACCGTATAGGCCAACACCTTGTCAACGTCAACAAGTTACCTTGTTTCCTAGCCTAAAGCAATAAGAAAAATTGACAACTGATAAAGAAAACCACCCCAGACATACTGACTATACTCCAATCCTATGTTTTTTTTCTCCTCCGGTGTCATCGTCCGCTGTCATTTCTCCGGTGTTTTTTTGGGGGGGGGGGGGGGGGGGGTTGGTGCGTACCTTACTGGTCAAGTCTGCAGGCGCCCCTGGTCTGTCGCATACTGAGATGGCCATGGCAGCTGTGTGTGCGCAACTGTGTCGTATACCGAGATGGTCATGGTGGCTGTATGTATGCGTGGTATATAGACGTTGCAGTTTGTGTGTGCGTGGGATATATATACGGAGGTGTCCATGGCAGCATCAGAGCTGGCCAGGTCAGCGTTATTCCGCCTCGTGTCGTCTCAGCAGAGGTCTCGCCTCGCAGGGCGTTGAAAATCTCCCCATCTGCCGTGCCTTTGGCCACGGTCAGCTACCTGCCCACCTACATGCACTCGGCCCCCAGGAAGACGGGGGACACTTCACATTATAACTGCCATCAGGGCCACTGACAGCTCTGGCTGGGACCGGAACTAAGCCAGAGTTTCCCCCCCCCCCCCCCCCCCCCCCCCCCCCCCCCCCCCCCCCCCCCCCCCATTACATTGTATCGACTGGGGTACCTTTTCAAATGACTTTGTCCTGGGTCTGGCCAGAGCTGTCAGTGGCCCTGCATACAATGTACTGAGGACCCAGTTTTGAGCCCCATCTCTCCATGTGCCCAAGACAAGTGACCCGTTCGTCCAACCTCGTTGGCGCCCCTGACTGCCGTTATTGCAGCGGTGTCACAATAATACCACCATTATTGGCCTTCGTTCCCCGCTCCACATTTCCACTGAGTCAGGGACGGAGGGCGCATTGTTTGTTTGTTTGTCTTTTTGCACCTTTGAAGGGATACTGTGTGAGATTTTTTGTTGTTTATTTCCAGAATGCATACTGCCCATTCACTAATGTTGCCTTTTTCATGAATACTTACCATCAAATTCTAAGTATTCATTATCACTGGAAAAATTGCACTTCTCATACATGAAAAGGGGGATCTTCTCCATAGTCCATTTTGAATTTCCAGAAATAGCCATTTTTAGCTGCAAAAATGACTATACTTGGATCATACTAGAAAATATTTGTTTATTACTTGGTAAACTTTCATGTAAAGATCAAATTTGACAGTAGGCAGCCCAGTTTCAATGAGCAGCATAGTTGCAGTACCTTTTTGGACCATTTCCTGCTCAGTGTACCTTTAAAAAAAACAAGCAAGCCAACAAACAAACACAAAATCCGAGCAGCAGCTACATTAAAACAAAAAGTCAGACCCGGTTTCAGAATTGTTCTTGGAACAGTAATTTAATTGGACCACAATTAAAAACTACTAACCAACAGATGACAGGAAGGAAAGGTAGGACATTCAAAAGAACAAGGATAACAGACAGAAAAAAACGGACAAATAAGACCTTACAAGGTTAAAATTAGGTTTCCAACTGAGAAACGGAAACTATTTCTTTTTTTTATTTGAGTTAAAACAATAAAACGTTAAAAACGCTCTAAAATCAAACAAAAACCTCCAAAATTACAAAATAAAAGCAGATGATCACTATATCCATTCATTCTTTTGCTCAGAGAGTCAGTGTGTGTAGAGTGCATCGGCCATCACCATACGCACAGTGATGGATGTCCATCACAGGTGGGGTGTGTGCGTGTGCGTGTGCGTGTGTGTCGTCTGGAATGGGGCCCAAGGCATGAGCCCAGACATGGACTTGAGAGCATGTGGTGTGGAAGTGGTGTGTGTGTGTGTGTGCCTGTGGTTTAGGGAATACGTTAGTGCATGTGGACGCGCACAGGCTCAGAGATGCTTGATGGCCCTGAGAAAGAGCCGTGTGTGTGTGTGTCTTCAGGAGATGCAGAGTCAAGCCAAGGGAAATAACCTGGGTCTTGAAGCCCTGGCATGTGTGTGTGTGTTTAGAGGTGCTTTGTGACTCTCCTGAAAAGCCTGCTTCTGAGCCCCCAGGGTGTGTGTGTGTGTATTTAGAGGTCTCTCTTTAAGAGGCTGCTCTTTAGGCCCCAGTGTGTGTGTGTGTGTGTGTGTGTATGTCTAGAAGCGCTTGGTGACTCTCTTGAAGAGGCTGCTCTTGAGGCTGGGTTTCTTCTCCACCATGTGCAGGTTGCCCTCGGAGATGCTACGAACCACCTGACGACGACCCGCCATGTTGTCTGCAGACACTGAGGGGGGAAGAGAGAGAGAGAGAGAGAGAGAGAGAGAGAGAGAGAGAGAGAGAGAGAGAGAGAGAGAGAGAGAGAGAGAATTTGTATGAGCTTATAGATTCTGGAAGATTCTGGAACAGGTCTACACTGTGGTCATCAACTCACATACGCACGTAAGCATGTACACATGCACGCGTTTTCATTTCTTAGTCTAGTTTAATTGAAGTGTTACTATGGCAATCACTGCTAGAATGTCAGCTTTCGTATTATTGGACTTTTCACAGTCAGTTTGAGGACAAGGGCAAAGAAATGTTAGCATCATGGACACGTACACTCGCTAGCAAGAGCCTGAGGAAATCAGCACTCGGGGAGGGAGGGAGAGAGAGAGAGAGAGAGAGAGAGAGAGAGAGAGAGAGAGAGAGAGAGAAGAGCGCAAGGAAACGAGTGAGAAGGGAGAGTAAAAGAGGGTGGGTGTCGGAGAACGGGAGCTCTGACTAACGTGGAGTCCTCTGTGAATCAGCTGTGGGGAGTAACGAGCCTTTTAACGACCTTTAAAACATTCTATGACCCACACACACACAGCCGGCGCCTTGGTGACCTCATGCCTTGACTCGACAAGATGGTGTCTGTGTGTGTGTGTGTGTGTGTGTGTGTGTGTGTGCTACTGCAGCAGGCCAAACCAGGATACCCTACAGCACGTTCCAAGTTGTTATGCAAATAACATTTTTCACAGATTTTCCTAATTAAATCGATCATATATCATACATGTAGTTTCTTAATGCTTTTCATTATAAAAAGGGGGAATTTTCAGTGCTTTACAACACTACAAACCATTTTGCGTAATCATTCGGAACAGTTGGAAGAATACATTACGTTTTCCATTTCATTTATTTATTTTTATTTATCATTGACAGGTTCATTCTAAAAAAGTTGACTCGCGTTCTAATGGCCGTGTTGACTAATTATTATGATGACTGTCATTTATATGTATTATTTAGAGAAATCAGTGATTTTTTTGTAATATGCATAATAATGTGGAACTGGGTGTGTATACTATGCCACACTGTGCTAGGTTATGACAATGTCACACAGTGCAGGCTGTGCCAGACAGTGTTTCCTGCGTGCCTCCCTGCCCGCCCGCCTGCCTGCCCGCCTGCCTCATGCAAGTGTAATGGCCAACCTTATCTTACCCCTCAGCACCTGATACTTGCACCAACCTGCCTGGCCACAGTCCTGCCTGCCTGCCTGCCTGGCTAGCTAGCTACCGAACTTCCTGCTGGCTACCACGGCCCCACACATGCGTTCGTGTACACATACAGACAATAGACACAGACACACAGAATAGGAACACAAGCAGACAGGCACACGCATACACACACACACAACAGATACAGACACACAGACAATACACAGAATAGAAACACAAGCAGACAGGCAGACACACAAACAAACACACAAACAAACACATACACAGACACACAGAATAGAAACACAAGCAGACAGGCAGGCAGGCAGGCACAGACACACACACACAGGTTTAATTAAGGCCTTGGCATAGGGAGACAGAGTGGCACGGCAGAGTGCACCAGCCGATCAATTATAAATAGAGGAATAATTGAATACATGAATAAATATCATAGTTATGTGTGTAAAGGCAGAGGAGGGCACGCGCTCGCTCGGAAACCTCCCCTTGTGGGGGGAGGGAGGGAGAGAGGGATGGAGGGTAGACCGTGTGCGTGCGTCGGCTACTGCGGTCCAGTGGGCTGGTTGGCAACCAAGACCTTGCGACTACCCCAGCTCGGCGAAGCGCACCAACTTCTCATCATCTTTTCCACAACCACATGTTGTAAAATGACATGACATGAGGCACTGACCTGAGGGGCGGTGTGTGTGTGTGTGTGTGTGTGTGTATGTGTGTGTGTATGTGTGTGTGTGTGTGTGTGTGTTAGGGGTTGGGGTTTTCTGCAAATACCCCCCACATCCCCAGACAGGTAGGAAAATAAATAAATAAATTATCCATGAATTCAAACGGCTAAATAAATAAATCTGACTAAATATTAATCAACTTAATCATCAAATTAAATAAATAAATGTTTATGTAAATGAATAAATAAATACATTTGAGTGAATGTGACTACATCAGCGGCTCCAGAGGAAGTGCCTGCGTGAGTTGCCATGACGGCAGCTACCTGCGAAAGCCCCCCGCGGCAGGCCTGGCCTGTGACGCGGCAGGCGGCCCGGGGGCGGACACGCCCACATCGCCATGACGATCACAACCCGTCACCAACGGCAACGCCACCTCCTGATGCGAGCTGAGCTAGTAAGCTAGCGTTACTTAGCGTCCTAGCCTTCCTGCTGAAGCGTGACTCCACTACTCCCACTGACATAACAGCACGCACACACACACGCACACGCACACACACACAGAGAGTGTGTGTGACGCCTGGTGCCAAAACATGCTTTACATACCCATGCAACTGTCAAGGCTAGCAAAGACACGCTAGCACACACACACACACACACACACGCGCACAATGATTCAGTTCACACTCAATAAGGGAGATGAGATGACAACAGCGACGGTGCAAAGTCTGGCAGTGAATGGCCACACACGCCGTGATCACTATGTGCGCTCAAGGACAAACTTTCTTTCTCTCTCTCTCTCTGGTTCTCACCTCCTCCTTTGCGTATGCGTAGGGGCTTGTAGGTCATGGTGGGGTCCTGCTTGATGCGCTTGGGGGCCACCATGCCGTGAGTGCCGTCCACCCCCGTCTCCTTGCTGCTGCAAACAGACACACACACACACACACACACAATCAAACACACAGACACACAAAACATAAACACAGTGCTGGGCAGCAATATGGGGTAATGATGGTTGTAATGCATGTGTGTATGTGAGTGTCTGTGTGCGTGTGCGTGCAGGAGCTGCACTGACCTGTTGAGTTTGCGTTTGCCCTGTGCTGCTGACGTCATGGCCATGTACGAGGGCTTCATGCGGCGGATATCCAGTAGGGACGGGATCTCCACCCTGAACACACACACATACACACAGACACACACAGGTCATACGCACACACACAGACACAGACAGACACACACACACATACACACAGACACACACAGGTCATACGCACACACACAGACACAGACAGACACACACACACAGGTCATACGCACGCACACAGACACATTTGCAGACACACCACACACAAAGACACACAATTAAAAATTCCCATTGCTTTTGTTCACTGGTCAACGTGGCTAGTGGCTTTAAGGAGTCACGAGCCATTCAGCCCTTTCTACTAGCCACTCTTATCTACTTTTCTACCATCATAGTCTATGTTAGATACCCCTAACATAGGGGGCGATGTGGCGCAGCGCGCTAAGCCCCCCACATTTGGGCTTGCATGCCCACGGGGACACCGGTTTCGAGTCCAACCGGGGTCATTCCCCGGCCCTCCCCAGTCTCTCTCTCCCAATCGTTTTCTGTCTACTCTCCCCTGTCATGTAATAATAAAGGCCGCCCCCCAAAAGGAAATACAGCGTAAAAAAAAGATACCCTTTACATAGTGTAAGTGCACAATGCATAAACAGCATCATGTAGTCAGTCTACTGTGTGTCATGACCAACAGTAAACTACCCTGCCAAATTGGCTAGTGCTACTGAAATCACTAATAGCCACACACACACACACGCACGCACGCACGCGCACGCGCACACACACACACACACACACACACACACACACACACACACACACACACACACACACACACACACACACACACACACACACACACACACACACACACACACACACACACACACCTCTTGAGGGGCTTGGTGAAGGTGCTGTCGAGGGAGGAGGTGGAGTCCGGGGCCGACAGGATGATGGTTCCGTCCGCAGGCTTGGCCTCCCCGATGTCAAAGGTCGCGTCAAGGTCAAGGGTCACCGTGGTGTTGATGGCCGCGGCGGACGAGGAGGCGGGGACAGACGCGGGGGCCAGGACGGCAATGGGATTAGATGAACCCCTAGGGGGACGGGATTAAGAAGACATTTTAGATAAGGGGTGTCAAACTCAAATTCACAGCGAGCCAAAATCTAAATCTGGGATTAAGTGGCAGGCCGATTTCAATATCTATTTAAAAAAATGCCCTGAAAATGTAAATACAGTACACACGCTGAACTACTTAAAGCTAAGCAAATGACACATCTCCATCCTATATAAATACTGTATACCAGTGGTGCTCAAACTGTGGTACGCGTACCACTGGTGGTACTTGAGACACCTCTGGTGGTACTTGGAATAATTCATTTACACATAGCAAAAGTGATTATGGAAGGCCTTTGCCTGCGATATTCTAATGTTGTCTGTCAAGATGGTACTTGGAGAGCTTAATGTTTTCTCAGGTGGTACTTCACACAAAAAGTTTGAGAACCACTGCTGTATACTATCGAATACTTCTATGTGCTAGTATGTGCTAGTATGTGCTGTTACACTATGCATTGATGCTCAAAATTTTGCCTTCAAGTCGCATTTTATATATGTCAGTGATGTACGTGGGCCAACTGCAGTAGACATTTGAAATGACCTCGCGAGCCACATGAAATGTCTCTGCGGGCCAAATCTGCACCCTGGACCTGAATTTGACATCCCTGGCTTAGATGTTTTTACCAGTTCCAGTGGCAGATTTCATTTATTGTCCAATGACAGCAGGGTTTAAAGACGTGTGAGGAGTGGAATGGACCAAGGAGAGCAGAGACGTAAAGTATGGAGGTGTGTGTGTGTGTGTGTGTGTGTGTGCCTGCGCGCCCCCACCTGGTCTCTGGCGTGTAGAGGAGAGGAGAGGGGTGTGTGTGTGTGTGTGTGTGTGTGTGTGTGTGTGTGTGTGTGTGTGTGTGTGCGTGTACGCCCCCACCTGGTCTATAGAGGAGAGGGAAGTGTGTGTGTGTGTGTGTGTGTGTGTGTGTGTGTGTGTGTGTGTGTGTGTGTGTGTGTGTGCCTGCGCGCCCCCAC
>NC_085879.1:36377703-36380203 GCF_034702125.1 Engraulis encrasicolus | reverse complement strand
CACCCAGGAGTGAACTATTAGCCCCACGCCCCCCTCTGTCACCTTGCCTATATGACAGACAATGTGAAACGTGATCAGACTCAGGATATATGTGTCAGCCAACCACAAGCATTTTAATTTAATACGCTTCAAAATAAAGAAATGCCATATGTTGGGTAGTGTGTTGTTGTCCATAATGGATAGAAATGTCAACAAAGTTCGTTTCTGAACAAAAAAAAGTTATTTCCTGTGTCTGTAAGGAGAGCTAATACGCTAACAGGCTCCATTGAGAATGAATGGAGCTATGACAACAACACTTACAGCTAACATGGATTCACCTGACATTGAACAGATGGTGCTCCTCTTCATGCATGGTCATATATATATTCATGCCCAGTTCAGCTAATACTAGTCTTGATATCTGACAGGGTGTAGTGATTAAAATTACAGCTCACAATTTGAAATGACTACATTTGTGATTTCGCTAGTTAGCACGCTAAGCTAACCTAGCAAGCTTAACCCTACAGTAAAATACTGCTTGCAGTGACATGTGCCTGTCTTGAAAGATCGTTTTTCTCATAATTCAAGCAGTAACAACTTACACCATTGGACTTGGCATAATCACAGATTCAAGTACACATCTCCAAAAGACCCACAAGAACTCTAGAAGTTGCAATGACGATTTAATAGATAAAATCTGCGCACCATGGATTTGAGTATGACTAGAACGAGAACCACTCAACAGTCTCTAGCGCCCTCTAGCGGTTAATCGCGATTAATACATTTTAGTCGAGCAACCTCTTGCTCGACAACTAATCTTAAGTCGATTAATCATTTGCATCCCTACACAGAACACAACCGTACTCAACTAACCTACCATAACCACAACTCAGTTTTGGCTGTGACGATAAAAGGGAAAAAGGAATGAAAATCTTGATTGTCATTATGTTTGAAAAGGGGCAATACAGTGACCTGCCTTCGGGAGTCCTAAACATGTCGACAGGCTGGCGTTTCTAGCGAAAAATCTGTAGGCTCGCCTAAGCACCATGCTATAGCCCAGCTGTTCCCAAACTTTCCCCCCTCAGCACCCCCTTGTACATTTCAGTGTGCTTCGCGCACCCCCTAAGCGAATGTTTTGGTGTGCTGATGGCCACGCAAGTATGATTCACTGCATATTATGCACAGTTGTTTTGGGGAAATCTCTTTTCCAATAGTCTAGGAGCTAAACTACACTTCAGATGGACCCTTCCAGCATACAATTCACCGGACAACTACTTAATGTTCATTAATGCTGGATAAAAACCTCACATATCCACCATTGCTCTATTTAGCTCGCGCACCGCCTTATGGCAGGCCGCGCACCCCCAGGGGTGCACGCACCACAGTTTGGGAAACCCTGCTATAGCCGTTTACAGCATTATCAAAATTCTTCTTTATTTTGTTCATCCCTTGGGAATTTATAGAAATTAACTGAAATATTACTACACAACTTATATTTTAGTAAGGTGTAGCACTAGCACATTTGGACATTTATATAGCACATCTTGCATAACTGTACAGTATAATCCATGATTTTTTGGATGAACCTATTGCCTAAAATGTTGCTCCGCTTTATGCTGTCTAAGAAAAGCACCTTTAGAGAACTGCAAACTGTTTAGAGAGAACGACTGGGCACTAGCCTCGCAGAAAAAAGGGAACGACAAATCATTAGCCCAAAGCTTTTGTTAGATGTTAACATCGACTTTAGCATTGGAGCCATAATAGAAGTGACATTAGCTAAACGCGACCATACAAGAAACAGTAAATGTATCAAGGTAAAATACGTCATTATGAAAAATATTGCTGGGAAAGAAAATAAAAGAATACCACTTTGAAAGGAAATACACTGAAAAAGAACTGATGTGTCAATATAAAGTATCATCCATACAGATTCCCAACACGAGGTTACTGTACACGACACCCTCTCTGAAGAGCATGATGGCTACTTCTGTCCAGTGTGTGTGTGTGTGTGTGTGTGTGTGTGTGTGTGTGTGTGTGTGTGTGTGTGTGTGTGTGTATTATATGAGCGACCTGAAGGTCTGTGTTTGTGGTAAATGGAGTGCATTCATACTCTTATAGCCTGGCGCTTCTCTATTCAGCGATGCACTCTGTGCACTCCACTGGTTAATGACTCACATCGGCCCACACACACACACTGTAGGGACAAGGCCAAGAAGATGGACACACACACGCACACACGCACGCACGCACGCACGCACACACACACACACACGTACATTGTATTCAATTACATTAGATTTAGCTGACGCTTTTATCAAAAGTGATTTATAGGGTATTGGTTACAGTACCTGGAGCAGTGTGGGGTTGGATGCCTAACTCAAGGGCACTTCAGCCATGGATTGTGTGGGATGCATACCTGTAGCACGACTCCGTAACGACCATTAGGCCACGGAGCTACATTGTGTGTACTTGCATACAAACACAGACACGCATGCAGCCAAGAAGGAGCACGAGCACAGAC
>NC_085879.1:36365203-36372703 GCF_034702125.1 Engraulis encrasicolus | reverse complement strand
GGGTGATAGTGAAAAAAAATCCTGAGCCTGAACTTTTTCCCCTGCTGTAACGACGACGACAAGATACTGCGTAGTGACGCAACGTAGGCCTATTTTGACACATTATTCAAACATTTAATAGCCTGTGTATGACCATTACTCAAGCCTGATAGAAGAAAACCCTGAACCTGTAACACTTTCTGAGATAAGAATAACCTAATGGCTAATTATTATCAATGTTTTTATTTTTGCAAACTCTTGTCAAGCCTGAAATCAGGCATGGAGCCTGAACACTACCAGCCCTGCACACACACACACACACACACACACACACACACACACACACACACACACACACACACACACACACACACACACACACACACACAAAGCTGCAGAAAGGTACTGCAGTTGCAGTTCTGCGCCACGTCTGTGCCCAGTGCCCATTAAACCCATTGCAGTTTGGACAATGATGAGTAAACAATTGCAGTCAAAACACACACAGAGGCAGGTAGTAAAGTTGCAGTCTGGAGTCATGTCTAGTGCTGCGCCCATTAACCCCAATTGTGGTGAGGACGTTTTCCGGAAAACGCACGCAAAGCCCTGCAAGTTCACAAGGCACGCTACACGTTATACGAGCGCGGACACACGCCCGCACGCACAAAACAAACACACCTTGTGCCGATTCGACTGAATGGCCGGCAGTTTGGCCAACGAAGGAGATTCTAAAAATAATTCCGTCATTCCAGACGTTTTCCAGACATCCGTGGGAATAAGGTACAGAGTACTGAGGCCTTTTAGTCCTCAACCGCCCTACCCCCAATTCTCTAGCCCCATGGTCTTTTGAAAGGCAGGGGACATGCTTGCTGCAGGATACGCGTGCGCAGCAACATTTCAAACAATGGTGCCAAAACATTAATGGGAGTCCCGATGGCCATCTGCCCTAGCCTGATTATCATCGACTTTCAAATCTCTTCGAGACTTGGTCTGACCAAGGGCATAACAATTAACATTTCTTAACGCCATTTCCCAAACGTCCTCCCTTGGTTTGCAAATGATTGTTTGCTTCCCAACAAAGTGGGAGGAGTTCCAGATTTTCCGGGAACTCAGAAAGTAGGCTGCACCGCTCTTGACCTGACTGGCAGCAACGCTGAAGCTGTTGCGTCACTAGGAGGGCACGGCTTGGCTACATCTGCCCCCCCGATGTCGGATAGCAATTAGAGACAAGTTCTATTTTGTCGGCGCCGCCCATTGACTATCAATGCAATGTTCGTGTGCTGTCGGAGCCAGTGTGCGGCCGGCCTTAGGCACACAGCAAGCATGTCCCCGGCCGGCCTTAAGCGACCTTGGGTCCCACGAAATGTGCAATAAAAAAAAAAAAAAGAAAAAAAAAAAGTTATTATTATTAGTTCAGAAGCAGGATATGGCAAGGCACTCTGGGAACTTCCCCCGTCAAATTCTACTACCGGTACACATTTCTTCATCTGTCCAAATGCAGCTATGCTTCATTCTCTTGTATCATTACTATACTTCCACACTCAATACAGATTATGATGCCAGATTATGGCCCCTGGGTTACACAACGAGAAAGGCATCCCTCCATGGGTGTTGCTAATTCACAAAAAGGTTCAGGGCTTTGGGCCAGGCGTAAGAGTCTATGTTGTTCGGGAGGGTGAGGGATTATCCCCTGAGAAAATGCGAAAATACAGTAAGTTAAAAAGTGATATTTACGCAAAATATGAAAATGCAAATATAGAGGATCAAGCTTCAGGGCCCCTGGGCCTGGGACCAGTAGGCCCGGTGCAGTCATTTGCCCGTGCCAGCAGTGGGCTCGCGTACCCCTTGTGGCAAATCTCACTTACTACCTGGTGGGGAATCACTGAACCAGTTGAACCCTTAGCAGAGGCGATTTAGGCTAGCCTGCCCCCGTTGCTCCACCCCTCTGACGGACGGACCGATTCCAAAGGCGAGAGACAGACAGATATACAGACACACAGAGAGAGAGAGAGAGAGAGACACACAGAGAGACAGAGAGACAGAGAGAGAGAGAGAGAGAGAGAGAGAGAGAGAGAGAGACACACAGAGAGACAGAGAGAGAGAGAGAGAGAGAGAGAGAGAGAGAGAGAGAGAGAGAGAGACTATGATGGGGAGCTGTGCTGGTAAGGGGAGACGGCTGAGCTGTGTGTTGGGTTAATGTATGCAGTGTGTGTGTGTGTGTGTGTGTGTGTGTGTGTGTGGCGAGAGACTGCGGTGTTTATGTCCGTGTGTCGAGTTAACGTATGTGTGCGCGCGCACAGTGCATGACGGCAGTGTGTGTGCGTATTGGGTTAATACATGCTACAGTGTGTGTGTGTGTGTGTGTGTGTGTGTGTGTGTGTGTGTGTGTGTGTGTGTGTGTGTGTGTATGTGCGCGTGTGCTTGTGACGACAGTGTGTGTGTGTGTGTGTGTGTGTTGGGTTAATGTATGCGGGCCAGCTGAACCCAATACCCACAATCCTTGCTGTGGCGAGGGGCCCTGCACGGGGGAAGGATGCTCATCTTACCTCACCTACCTACCTACCTACCTACCCACACACACAGCACCAGACGCTCGGCAGACATACCGTGTACACACACACACACACGCACACACACCTGTTGTTGGCAGGGCTTAAGGCCACACCGCAAAATGCACTCACTATATTACACATACACTCAACTCACCTTTGAGGGTGTAACACCCAATCTCTCCTCCGCCTCACCATCCACCCCATATGCATAAATAAAACACACAGATGCCCCCCCCCCCAAAAAAAAACAAACAAACATGGCCAACCCCCCCCTCCAACTCCCTAATTAAGGCAAAAAGTTTGCACTCGCTATATTACCTACACTCACTCACTTCTGATGATTACCCCCCACCTGCACTACATAAAACACCCAGATCTACTAGCCCAGATGACCCCCACCACCCCATACCACAAATCTATACCACTCGCTATATTACACTCACTCACTCCTGATGTTTTTACATCTAATCACCTCCCCCTCTATTGCGCAGCATCTCTCCACGTGTGTGCGTCCATCTCTACTCAAACGCTCGTTACCATTACACATGATTGGAGCCGGGAAACGAGAGGAGAGCGAGAGTGAGAGAGCGCGCTTGCCGCCCGGTAACCATAGCGATGATATTGGCTGGAGCGCCGAGTGAGCAGGAGTCGCCGCCTGCTTCTGATGAGTGGGTAATAACCTAGCGCAACAGGGGGACTTTACCAAGTGTGTGTGTGTGTGTGTGTGTGTGTGTGTGTGTGTGTGTGTGTGTGTGTGTGTAAATTATATCCTGCTCCATTTTACACTGAGCAGGTCTACGCTCTCGTGGTCGCATATCTGTTATTTCAAATCAGCCAGTTCTATAAGTAACGGTGTGGTGTGGTGTGGTGGAGATGGAATGAATAAAAGTAGTGAGTGAGAGAAAAATAGAAGAGGAAAGGGCTCAGCATCCGCACTCAAACTCATTACCTGCTCTGTGTGATTATGTTAACTTTAAGAGTGTGGGTTTTTGAACATTGTTGTCATGTGTTCCATAACAATGCAATATTCTAAAATTCCAAATTGTACTGTATGGCACCCAGAATTCTATAGAACTTTCATTGCCCAAACATTCCCGTCACACCGGTGTGACTGTTTTCAAGTGAGTGAGTCTGAAAATGTGTGTGTGTGGTTCATGTGAGGAGATGGCACGCAGCCAAACCATACTTTACAACGCACACAAATCCCAACTAGAGCATGACAGCTCGCCATCAACACCAAATAAACACCACGTCAGGTCAGTGAACCCCTGCCCCAAATGCCCCCCAGTGTGCAGTCTGCACCAATGTCTCACCACTTTATGTCCGCTTTTGAAAGTCGCTTTGGTTATAATCAAGCCAACATCACAAGCAAATACAAAGTGCACAGGAGATATACAGAACAAAAAGTGCAGTTGCAAAGAGGGGTTAGTTTTTTTTTTTTTAAATAAAGAGTAAAACAACAAGTACACACACACACACACAAACTAAACTAAACATCATGTTACACAATGCCCCACTATAGAACCCCCAACAGCTATCCCCCTCCCAATCCAATCGCACCTCCCCTACTCCCCAAATGCCCACAATGTAGTCCGTAGCCTGTTACACAATACCCACCACCACCTTTGCCTCTTCCCACCATGGCGTGTAGTCTACCCCCTTGCCCAACGCCCTGGTACTAGGGCTGGGAATTGATCCAAATTTCCTGGATCGATTCGATTCCGATCCAGAAGGTCACGATCCAATTCGATCCACGATCCGATCCGATTCGATTCGATTCGATATCGATCTTCTGTATTGCTGCTGGGTTGTCCCTTTAACCCATTTATGCCCCGAATTCTTAAGACTGGCTATAAAAACCTACATTTCTCAGCCTTTGATACTCACACAAACATGAAATACCTTGGTATGAGAGAGGTGGGAAAACACTGGCACTATTTACTTGGCCGTGTGTATTTGTGCATGTAGCCTACATGAATGTGGAAGAGAGCTACGGGATGTGGTTGAGAAAATAGTACCTATAATCATCGGCAAAAGATCGATCCACAAAGTTGTGAATCGATATCACACTTCTCGGACGTAAATCGATATTGGATCACAATTCGATCTTTTGAACCCAGCCCTACCTGGTACCCCTCTCCTCCGTTACACAACGCCTCATTCTCTAGACTAACACCAACACCCTATTCCTCTCTTCCTCCAACCATGCATCCCAGCACGTGATTTCAATTTTTTTAAGTATGTTTTTTTGGGCTTTTTGGGCTTTTATTATGACAGGACAGTGTGAGAGGAGACAGGAAATGATCAGGAGAGAGATATGGGGTAGGGCTGGGAAATGACCCCGTCCGGACTCGAACCGGGGTCCCCATGGGCATGCAAGCCCAAATGTGGGGGGGCTTAGCGGACTGCGCCCCCCCCCCCCCCCCTTTTTTCATTTCCCCCCCCCGTAATCGTATAGCTCCCTCTTCCTCCATGCAATGCACCCTGTCTCACCCATTTCAATGGCCCATTACAACCACAGAGAAATGGCTGTTTACAACACCAACCGTTAAACAAGAGTAGACACTGCAGTGCGAGGCGAACACTCCCTTTGACTGTGTGTGTGTGTGTGTGTGTGCGTGTGCGTGTGTGTGCGCGCGCGTGCGTGTGTGTGTGTGTGTGTGTGTGTCTCAGGCTCTCTCCACACAGTGGGGATCTGCTAATGGCAAACAGGCCTGTGGGCTACGCAGAAACACGACGCCTCAACACACACATATCCCCGAATTAAAGCACGCAATCAAAAGAACACTCACTCATGCGCACACACACAGCCTTATAGTGCATACACATCCTCCCTGAATTAACTAACACACACGCACGCACGCACACTTTGGCAGCGGAGAAAAGCAAGGTAGGAAGAATAAAACAACAAGAGGACGCGACTCGCTGTGAGTGGGAAAGCGCCTTTGGTGACAGATTACAGCGAGCGCCTTATCACCGTTTACAACCCATTAAAACACAGCTCCGTGACATCAGGCATGTAAGGCTGTGTGTGTGTGTGTGTGTCTTTGTTTGTTTGTGTGTGTGCGCACTGTCTCACTGTGTTGTGTCTGATTGTCTCTTTGTGGTGTGTGTGGTGTGGTGTGGGTGTGTGTGTGTGTGTGTGTGTGTCTGACTGACTGCGAGTGTGTGTGTGGTCACGCTCTAATGGGATTCCACTGTAAATTACCCAGCGCGCTGCTCAGCACCGCCTTTCACTCTAGTCTGGACGCGATTCACACACACACACACACACACACACACACACACACACACACACACACACACACACACACACACACACACACACACACACACACACGCACGCACACACACGCACGCACGCAAAGCTCTGCGATGCTCACTCACTCCCTCTCTCTTACAAGCATTGGAGCCAAATGGGACCTCACACAGCCTCGTCTTGCTCTAGTACTCACAAAACTGTGTGTGTGTGTGTGTGTGTGTGTGTGTGTGTGTGTGTGTGTGTGTGTGTGTGTGTGTGTGTGTGTGAGACACAGGGAGATGGAGAGATACAGTGAGAGAGAAAAATGGAGTGCCACAAGAGCAATTACAAAGTCTCTTCTAGTACCTCACTTAACCCCTTAGGACAGGGGGTTCCCAAACTTCCACCCAGCCAAGGGCCCCCTGACATAGGTCTTGAACCATATATTTTTGCACACCCCTTTTCACAACCGTTTGTTTCAGTGCCCCAATCAGGGATCAGGGTTCCAACTCTAATTCAGATATAAGCTTAAAATTCCACGATTTTCCATAACTTTACAGACCTCAAAAAACAGAATTCCCATGACCACTTCCATAAAGAGAAATGACGTTAAAAAGTTTTTAAAAGTGTGAGAATTGAAGTCTATCTTCACCCCAAGAGCAGACGCCAAGCCACAACCAGACTTCAGTGGGCTCATTGCATTCTAGAATGTAGCAAATTACGGCGCGAAACTGAACCGTCTCTGGTGAAGCGTTGTAGTATAACCAGTAAGAAACTATGTTATACACCAAACAAAAAAGTTTTTGCTTTTACTGTTAAGAAAATTCCATGATAATCCATGACTGTGTATGCAAAATGCTAAAATTCCATGATTTTCCATGACTGGAAAAGCTTTTATGAAATTCCATGACCCGTGGGAACCCTGTGGGATAAATAAAATGAGAGATGGTATGCTCAGAGACAATACATTATTATACTGTAGTTCGGAACAGTTTATTTTGGAGAACATTAATTATTTTTAAAAAATGTTTTGCTATCCTTTTTCTTCCAACATGCTGCAGCCCCTAGTCCCCACTTTGAAAACCACTGTCTTAGGACACGTTACCAGAATGTCAATGACCAAGTTGCACTGTATTACTAAAGGCTCTGTGCACTGTCATAGTGGTGTAGTACTATGGTAGTAAAGTTTTGCAGTGGTGGGACGGTGTGTGTTAAGTGCAAGAGGGGACAGATAAAGCAACGACTCACACACACTCCCTTCTCTTTGCACTTGGGACGGGATGTAAATCCACTTGGCTGCACCCTAAAAGTTTCAGAAATTAGATACACAGAAAAACTGTGCTCACCGCCCCACAATACAACAGGGACACCATGACTGACTTGCATACACACACACACACAACTGCTGCTCGTTGTCAAATAAAATGGACCATTTCCCAGCAAATGACACAATGGTGGCAGAGGCGTCCCACACACCTGAGGGAAATTAAATTACCTTCCTCATTAGTTTTTATGCACTGAGCAATGCTGGTAAACATAGGTCCGGCGCGCGCGCGCACGCACGCGCACGCACGCGCACACGCACACGTGTCTCTTCACCACATCCTGCCAACAGCTAGACCCAGCAGCTCACATTGATCTAATGTGACATCACAGCCGCTCTGTACCAATCAAGAGCTCCGATTACCACCAGTGACTGGTCCTGTCCCCCTACCCTAGTGTGTGTATGTG
>NC_085879.1:36352703-36362703 GCF_034702125.1 Engraulis encrasicolus | reverse complement strand
AGAGGGAGAGAGAGAGAGAGAGAGAGAGAGAGAGAGAGGGAGAGAGAGAGAGAGAGAGAGAGATTCAGAAGTGTTGCGCATCCAGAGTAATGCATGCCAAAGCATGAGTCAGAACAGCGCAGAGGAAACTCTACAGTACAGTGCGCTTCCAACAGTCATACGCCCTCAGCTCTTCCCTCCCCCATTCTCCTCCTCGACGCATCACCCTCCAGCATCTAGAGCCATTGCAATATCAGCCCTTTCAGTACACACACGCACAGGCAGTGTTGTACCTGAACTAGTTCAGTGGACTAGAGTTCATGAACTAGTTCATAATTTGGGCGAAAAATGAACTGAGCGCACACCATTTACGGCCTGATTAACAAACTACATTCGAACTACATTCTGGGGCCTGCAAATGAACTTCATTGCGCCTTTGTTTCATAGGTTGCCACATTTCCTTAGTGTTCAGGTGAAAACTCAGCCAAGTACATTGAAAAGACATCCAATGGTATAAAATGACAACAAACACATATATTTTCAGTTCTGAAAAAAATAATCATCATCTGTGGTGGTGTATAGGCTTTGCCAAAGATACTGATCAATGCAGCTTGCAACAAACTCTTGCATAAAAAGACTACAAACAATCATGAACTATGAACGAACTAGTTCATTTTGAATGTGTGAACTGAAATTTGAACTAGTTCCTGTACAAATGTTATTGTTAACAAATGTTAATGTTAACAATTAGGAACTATACACAGGGCTTTTTCTAGGAATTTTGGCATGAGGGAGCATCATGGCAGGTTGCGGGGGGGTGAAGGGGGGAATTTACTAGGGGCGCTCAAAAAAGTAATTTATATATTTAAAAAAAAAGAAGTATGAGGGTGCACCCGTGGAGGTATGAGGGTGGAGCGCCCCTATTTCCCCGTTCAGAAAAAGCCCAGATACACCAAACAATTCTGAACTATGAACAAACCAGTTCATTTTGAAACTGAACTTTGAACTAGTTCCTGCGCAAAATGACCTGTTCCCCCAACAACAGTGTGCAGGCATTTACCTGGTGCACGGTGAGTCCCTGCACCACCACTCCTTTGGTGCTGTCCTCTCTCACGTTCAGAGGGCCTGAGTTGGCCATCAGGTCCCGGATCTGCTCATTATACACCTGGACAACAAAACACACAAGCAACAGGGGGATAGCTGCCTTTAAAAGTCAAGTCAAGTGACATTCATTTGTATATAGCCCCATTACATACACAGAATGCAACCCAATGCTTCCCAAACAACTAAAAAATTAAGCAATGCAAACATGGAGTTAAGACAAAATACAAAATGAATTAAAGAACGCACACATGGTGTTAAATACATACATACATACATAAAGGCCTATTAAAAAGCATTAGGTGAATACATCACCACAAAATATGCGTTTGTTTCTCACATGGTCTGGTCTCTCGACACCAGGTAGGAGTAGGCTGGCTCAAACGAGCCGTGTGTGTGTGTGTGTGTGTGTGTGTGTGTCTCACCTCTAGGTATGAGTAGGCGAGCGTGAAGACCTTCTCCTCCCTCATCTGGTCCATGCGTGAGTAGAGCTCCTTCATGGTCAGGTACATCACGCCCGGGTCCTCCGTGTTGCCCAGCATGGTGTGGGTCTTACCCGCTCCCGTGGCTCCATAAGCAAAGACTACACACACACACCACACACACACAAGAGTTAAGACCGAGGTGTGTGTGTGTGTGTGTGTGTGTGTGTGTGTGTGTGTGTGTGTGTGTGTGTCTTTGTGTGTAACTGGGATCGTCAGAACCAACATTCCTCCGCAATGCTGTCGGACCCGATGTGTGGTGGCCACGGTGAGCTGGGCCACAAGTCGTCACCATCAGCCTCAGCTGACCACGAGAGCATTCACATCATACCAATTCTGTACTCTCTTGCCGTCAACGCGCAGTCAGGCAAGCATCTGGAGCAACGGTGGAAAAGTTCATTTAAAGACTGAAGATGCATCCATCCATAATAATGTGGATACTAATGAGTCAATGATGTTTTGGAAGAACACATCAGGGTGGTGCAACCATAGCTGATGCCTAATTTATGAATTAATTGATTTTTAGTTTTTAGTGGATTATCTGAGAAGCATTCATTGCAGCACATTAAACCAATTACTAATACATTTATGGGCATTAGCTGAGGTATCACCACCTGACATCTGAGCCTCCCAAGAAAATATCATTGGCCCAGTGATTATTAAATAAAAACAGTGGCAACTTGCATCAGGAACTAACCCAGTGAACCGCCATAGTTTAAATTTGGCAGCCATAGTTTCCAAAAATGTAAAACAAACAAAAAGTTTCACTTTTTTTTCTTCCAAAAAACAAACGATTTTAAAAATGATTTCCTTCGCATTTTCCTCCTGGAGTAAATACCTCCTATAGAGAAAACCATGAGTGCTTGAAAGACCTAGGGACCCAAGGGACAGTTGGGATTAGTTTACTGACACTCCCCAGGCTTTGTTCTACTGTTGTATGATAATGAGTTAGGCGACATGCTTTCTTTGACACAGCAGAGGAGACATCGGGCTGCTGCATATAGAAATGAATGTGTAATGAATGTGAATATAGACATAAATGTGTAATATGATGTTCAGAACTTTAACTGGGAGGAATTTTGAAAAACTGGCTCTGTGACCAGCACCCCTCATGTACAAGTAGAATGTGTACGCCTATATGTGTGTGAGGAAAAAAAGCATAGCCTACTATCTTAGACCCTTTTTGTCTGTGCGTTAACAATTTCACAGTGCTCCTAAATTCCTATCTGTGCTCTTATGTATCTTATGTAATTTTTCAAAATAGAAATGGCTGAATGAAGGCCTGTAGTTTCTCCATGCGCCAATGTCATACTGTACTCATTGTTTTGCATTTACCCTGCGAAATCCCCCCCAACAAAAAAAAATCTCAGCTGCCCCCATAGTTTCCAAAATTTCTGTGGGAAACACTGTAACCACTCTCTAAGCCACACGTACGGGCAGCACTCGCCATCACCTCCTACCAAGAAAGTAGAGCAGGACTGCTGTTATGGTGACAGCGGAACGTTTGGGAACATCTGAGTCACCGCGACTCCCAGTCAAAGGGACGGACGCACATACACAGACAGACATTATTCCTGACCAAACGTGATCATTAGCGAGGTCTCAAATCCTCCAAGGGGAAGCAACCGGTTACCAGGAAGAGCTTGCCCTCTCTCCTGCACACCACACCGCCTAATGACACGGAGAACACATGCTCACTTCACCCCTCGCTCCCACATGGCACAGGGGGACACCGGCAGCACACCATCTGAGGTGGACGTCTCACACACAGAGGCAGAGACAGACAGACAGACACGGTAGATTCCCAGCAGATTACGTGGTGGTTCCAGGACAAGTATGATTCATTTTGAAGGAACACCACTGCAGCCAAGCCAGATAGGCAAAGGCTGCGATGGAAATGTGGAAGGCAGGCGGCAGGAGGACAGTGCGTGCCTCAGACATGCTGAGAGAAGGGGGATTATTAAGACCCCAAAGCTCATTTCATGTCAACTTTGCGCACGGTAGAGCACCGGTCACAATGTAGCAAGACACGTGATGAACTTCCATGTTGAGTTTGCAGTAGTGTCAAACAAATGGAGGAAAACATTAATGAAAGCCCCTAGATGATACCGCCAGTATCGAGCAAAGTGCTCCGGTCGTCCATAACCAATGTGTGCACTTGATTGCACAATATTGTATGCATAGTTTTAGGCGCACAGCAAACATGTGCCCGGCCTTAAAGGGACACTGTGCAGGAAATGGTCAAAAAAGGTACTGCAACTATGCTGCTTATTGAAATTGGGCTGCCAATTGCCAAATTTAATCTATACATGAAAGTTTACTAAGTATTAAACAAATATTTTTCTAGTATGGTCCAAGTACAGTCATTTTTGCAGCTAAAAATGGCTATTTTTGGAAATTCAAAATGGCGGACCATGGAGAAGATCCCCCTTTTCATGTATGAGAAGTGCAATTTTTCCAGTCATAATGAATACCGTACTTAGAATTTGATGCTGGTGGTAAGTATTCATGAAAAAGGTAACATTAGTGAATGGGCAGCATGAATTCCGGAAATAAACAACTAAAAATCTCACACAGTGTCCCTTTAAACCAACACGCTGTTTATTCATACCCAGGTATACTCGAAAAACCTTTCCCTTTGTTTGGGCCTTTTGTTGTTTACACCAACACTTTAGTTTTCTAAAAACGTGTCAAAAGTGGAGATTTTTTGAAGACTGACAAAAACAGACTTGAATGGCTTTCTGCTTGCAGCACACAGGCTTCACGCATTCATGACAGCTCTCCGCAGCATATTTATGTGGATTCGCCGATGGTGAGTGAACAAAGAATTGTTGGAACACCGAGGGAAGAAAATGTTACTATCATCAAAATACCCGGCAATGCAATGGTGCCTGGATGCACACACCTCAAAAGGACTACAGTTATACACCCTCAGTCTGAATGCACACCTCAAGACACACACACAGACCTGTTGCCATGCCTCCGTGCAATAGTCAGGCTTTAAGAATGCCAGAGAGAGAGAGAGAGAGAGAGAGAGAGAGAAAGAGAGAGAGAGAGAGAGAGAGAGAGAGAGAGAGAGAGAGAGAGAGAGAGAGACCGAGACCTTGGCAGACCGTTGATGATTCATACCTGCAACAAGGATCTCGCCAACCGACCGACCGCCCGCCCTCCTGCCAATCTGAACAACAGGATTCAGAGCTACCCATTCACTCATTATCATCCATATATTTCATTCATTCGTCCATTCACAGAAATCTCTCGAGGACTCAAGGCTGACTGCGATGGTGTGAGGAGGATTTAGCGTCTCGAAACCATCCCCTCGGTTCAGCTCACCTACTCATTTATATTCATTTACAGTACAGTAGCGTTCAGCCGCTCACCCACTCATTCGGTAACGGGGTACGGGGCTCGGCTGTCTTTATGTGACGAAAGCACAATAAGCCCACAAGAGGAGGCCTCTGCTCCGCCACCCCAGCCAGCTGCTCAGCACAACACAACACAACACAACACAACACAACACAACACAACACAACACAACACAACACAACACAACACAGCCAGTGTTGCCAGATACCAGCCCAACTGGGCCGTTTGGGATGACTGTCTGTGGGTAAAAAAAAAGGGTAGTGGGCAGGTTCTGGTGATTTACTGCCACAGAAATCAACAGAATATAGATTTGACGGGAGTCAGTGCCTCCAGGCAGGCTTTGAGCATTTTTTTGGGGGGGGGGGGGGGCAGTCATATCTGGCAACCCTGCACACAGCCATGACTGAGGAGGAGGAGGAAGCAATATATCGCAAATAAATAAATATGATAAAATAAAGAAATAATACAAGGAAATGAAAAGCTTCACAGAGATGAGAGCCTGACATTCTCTCTCACACCCTGCCTCGCTCACGTAGATGAGGAGCGAGAGAGAGAGAGACAGGGAGAGAGAGAGAGAGAAGGCTGGAAGGAGTGAGATGAGAATGAGTCATCGCGTGGGGAACAAAGTGATGACCCCTAGCTAGCAGAGGGGACTGAAGTCCACACACACACACACACACACACACACACACACACACACACACACACACACACACACACACACACACAGACACACAGACACACACACACACACACAGACACACACACACACACACACACACACACACACACACACACACACACACACACACACACACACACGCGCGCGCGCACACGCACACGCACACGAAGAGGACTTAAGGCTCAGTCAGACACAGCGGCGGACACACACACACCCGCACACGGGGAAAATGAAGAGTTTGGAGATGAATTTGCATGCAGTGTGTTTGAGCTGGGCAGTCTGTCTTGCGCTGTGAGGAGGAAAAGGTCGCAACCGTGTTCTTCTGTCACCTCAGCCACAGGAGGGACCGGGACAGGTTGGACTGGCCGTGCAAGGTCCCTGGCTGAGGGATTTTTGAAAAAACATTTTTTTTTTAAAAAATAAAGAAACCCTGCCTTTTTAGGGCCTAAACACAGCGCATTGCCAACGATAGCCTGCCGCAATTTAACCACCAAGAATCACCAAGTGTGCATGTTTCATTCATGTTTCCCTTTCCATCCTCTCTCTCCACGTATCCAAGACACTGCAGGACAGGAACATTCACCAAATCGTCCGTCACGTCATCTGCATTTAGCTGCCTGTGGTACAGTACAGTGCCATGGTCACTTTTCCACTGGTGGTTTTGACCGTTTGGGGATGACTCATCGGCATGATTTACGAATTTGTACTCTTCATACTTCATACCACTGCGGCTGTTGACTGAGAAGGCTAGCCATCGCTACTTTAAATGCAGAGGCTGAGGGAGTCTCACTACACAACACAACACTACACTGGGCGAGTGGTTATATTTGCAGGCGATGGGCTATTGGTCACATTCCCATCATGCGCAAAACATGTATTGACCTAGTTGGCTCCTCTGGGCCCGCCCATGAAATAGTTTATTTTCCCCCACGTTTGCTCCACTCGCTGTATGTAGTGGGTAATTAATATGCCTAATGTCTGGCAGTGATTGGCACCGCACGACCACGGGTGGAGCATTCGGAGGGGAAAACGTGCAGTTTTATGGGCGGACCAGAGGTGCCGACTGGGTCAATGCTGCATTAAATGCAGACACTGAATATTGTGAAAACTTAAAAAATAAAAACTTAACAGTCCAACAAACATGACACTGTCCCTCAATGGTGTAACAACATGCTCTGTGCTGCGTCATGCGGCTAAATCTTTGATAAGCTTGTGAAGACTCACATTCTCCTTCTCTTGCATAAACAAACCCCACTCGCAACACTGCCCCGCACCCAGGCTTCTCATGCCTTGCCTTGCTCTGTGCTCCGGTTGCTGTTGTCAATCGCTTCTCATAAAAGCCTCTGCCAAATGCACAGTCCTGGTCCAAACCGCTTCCAGTCATTGCTCTCCAATGGTGGAAGCTAGTCATCTCTTTCTACCCTTCAGAAGCTTCTGTTCTGAGAAAATCAGTTTTCATTCACAAAAAAGCAATGCTATTCATGTACACAGAGCTTAATTAGTGGCCTGTCTACTCTGTACTATTTTGCAATTCGTACATTCATAATTCGATGTACTGTCATCGTCAGCCGGCAGTCATGGATAAGCGGTAGGGGCGTCAGACTTGTAGCCCAAAGGTTGCCAGTTCGGCTCCCGACCAGCCAGGTTGGTGGGGGAAGTAATTAACCGGTACTCTCCCACATCATTTTCCATGACTGAGGTGACCTGAGCATGGTACCGTCCTGCCGCACTGCTCCCTTTCAGCAGACATTGGGGGATGCCCCCTTGCACGGGTGAGGCATAAATGCAATTTCGCTGTGTGGAGTGCAGTGAACACTTTTGTGCTGTGGAGTACTGTGTCACAATGACAATGGGAGTTGGAGTTTCCCGGTTGGGCTTCCAAAGCTTCATTGGGATCAATGAAGATGAGGGCTCGCAGTAACATAAAAAACATACAAAACCCTTGTTGAAGTCTGTATGTGCAGAATATGTCGTGTAATGTAAGGTAATAGAGTGACGTGAACGCATCAACCCAGGGTCAGGCCCCACCTGTGCAGTTGTATCCGTTGAGCACCCCGTCCACGATCCCCTTGGTAGTGTTCTCAAACACCTCCTCCTGTCGGCTGTCCTCGCCAAACACGTTGTCGAAGACGAATTTCAGGTCCTTGTTGGCGCGCTTGCGGACGTCCCGGTTGCCGATCTTCTGGCCCCGGAAGAACATCACCTCCTGCTCCTTGGGGTCAAAGATCAGCATGTGGCTGTCCACCACCTGTGGTAGATGGGACAGAATAGAGTTTGAAATAACGTTTAGAATTACATTACATTGCACTTAGCTGACGCTTTCATTTTATTCAAAGCGACTTACAGTTATTATTTGTCAGGGTATTGGTTACAGTCCCTGGAGCAATGTGGGGTTAGGTGCCTTGCTCAAGGGCACTTCAGCCATGGATGGAGATGTAGGGAGAGGTCAGGGGGGATTTGAACCTGCAAGCCCTAGATTGAAAGACCAACTCACTAACCACTAGGCCACGGCTGCCCACAGAATACTAGTATAGAACATCATTCTAGAGTAGAGTACAATATCCTTGGGATCACACATCAACATGTGGCGGTCCACCACCTGTGGAAGTGCAATGACAGAATGGATTTCAGTTTAGAGTTGAACAGAAAAGCTGCTTCCTTGGAGAATATCCTAGGAGGTCCAGTGTGTAACGTGTTCATAATCAAAGAGTCTGTTGACCATTCATACCATTTTGGGGCAGCGGTGGCCTAAAGGTTAGGGGTGGTGGTCTTACAATCAGAGCGTTACAGGTTTGAATCCCACCCTTACTTTATATCCCTTCATCTCCATCCATGGCTGAAGTGCCCTTCGGCAAGGAACCTAACCCCACACTCCTCAAGGGACTGTAACCAATACCCTGTAGATAACTACCTCGCATTGGAGAAAAGCCTCAGCTAAGTGTAATGCAATACACCGGTCCTTTATCATGATTTTCATCACTGCCAATTTCAAGTGTGCTTATGCTTTTTGAATTTCATACAAGGAGCCTGACTACATTACCACAATAAAACAATTACTGGCAATAACCAGATAACTGGAACAAAGTCCAGTTGAACATCAGCTGGGATGACGTTTGAGAAACCACTTCCAGGCAGGGAATAGCCTTTGGGTATCACAGACACACGACCACCATCATAACAGGAATGGATATGTTTTTCCATATCCTTTCAAATAAAGCCTGCCAAAATTAAATAGCAATACATTTTGGTAAACAACATCTCAAATTACATTAATAATACAAACCAAGTTTATTCATCCTTTCAGGGGAAGCTTGTCAAGATGTTGTGCTTGCACAACAAGGTGCTTGTTGTCATGGTCGCCAATTTCATTATCTATCCTCTGCGTCTCCTTGTGCTTGTGGCCTCTCAATGCAAGACGTCATTGACATAGAAGTCTTACTCAATATCTCGCAAAAGTACAAAAGGTAATTTTCTCTTTGCAACAGGGATGTTAAATGGGGAAAAGTCCCCAAAAAGTTGCTGTGTCTAGGCTGCCAGCGGGGAAACTTTATTATTTACTCCATGGAGGCGGGGAGACATTGAAGCACAAGGCGAGGACAGGAGGCTAGATATTGAGACGGACCCGATAACTATGAAGTAACAGGGAGAGACACTGACCTGTACGACTCTCTTGAAGGCCGTGGCCTGTTCGCGGGAGTTGGGGGGTCTAACGCGGACCACCACCTTGACGTGGCTGCACACCTCTGGGCCCCCCATGGTCCTCTCCTCTCCTCACAGCACGGCAGCAAGCTCTCTCAGACCACACTGGCCCCGCCTGTCAAAAGAAGATTCACAATTCAATTAGACACACAGGCATTTTTATTTAAGTCAATCACGTTCAGAACTAAAGCCAATCATGTGCACACAGCGAGTTTTATTTATCACACGCAAACAATTACTAAAATCAAACATGCAGTGATAGTTGTCTGGCTGTACTGTGTGTGTGTTTGGATGTCACAAGAAACTCAGTTACGTTCAGTTCAGTACTGTGTATGTGCGCGTGTTTAGGTGTGTGTCCATGTCCCCCTGGATGTCAAAAGCCTGTTTAAATTCAAAGAATTTAAAACCAATTGGATGTGATGGATTGCCGTTCCCCTCACAGCAACCTTTCAGACGGCAGCAAGTTACTACCAGTCAAAAAGGGCAATACTGCAGATACAATAAACGAGTCAGATGGACAGTCTCACTATTGCAGTCAAACAGCCCTAACGTTACACAAAATGATTATTTCTAAGCAGTAACATAGAAACTATACACAGAGGTTCGCAGTCACATAGAAAGGGAATTACACAGCGAGTCAGATACATAAAACCAACCATATATATTTAATGTTGAGGGACATTTGCTAAGT
>NC_085879.1:36345203-36347703 GCF_034702125.1 Engraulis encrasicolus | reverse complement strand
ATCATCCCTCCGTCGACCCCTCATCTCTTCCCATCCTCTACCCGCAGACAGCACTCAATCACACCAGAGTTCAGCATGCTGTCTTCTTAGTGTGTGTATGTGTATGTAGGCCACTAATGAAGGCAGCGTCTTTGAAGACGAGACGGAGACAAAGCTTCCCGTGACGTGACTCCCCTCTCCCCTCTCTCCCTCTCTCTCTTCCTCTTCCTCCCTCAGGGGTGTACTGGATAGTCCCGTTTTCATTCGACAGCTAATTTGTCATCTTGTCTTTTGGTGAAGCATGAAGTGGCATGAATTTTAGTGTAGGTATTGTGCCAAATTTAATCACTGCCTACTTTTTTTAAATTTTTTAGTTGCACTTTATTTTAATGGTTCACTATTAGAGTGGATCTACCACATTATGTACAGTATAATAACCAGCAACAATATTTAATGCCATGTAATACCAGTGTAACACCATGTACCAATTTTGTACTTACATCTAGGGTTAGAGTTAGGGTTGGTACATGGTATTGCACTGGTATTACTTGGTTTTAAATATTGTTACACTGGTTATTACATCGTACCTAATGTGGTAAATCCACTGTAATTATGAACCATTAAAATAAAGTGTTATCTTTCTTTGTTTTGCTTGATTATTACATTACGTTGCACTGGCACATACAGTATCCAAAGTGTCTTGCAGCTATTATTTAGGTCCAGGGCATTGGTTACAGCCCCTGGAACATGTAGTTTGGTGCCCTATTGGCAATTTCTCAAGCCATGGACGGCAGTGTAAGGAGAGGTGAGGGGCCTTAATTGCAACCCTCTTATCCAAAGACCAACTCCCTAAGCAGTTGGCCATTAGGCCCCATGATTATACTAAAGCTGACTATTGATCCGGTGCTGATGGGATGTATTGATCTGTAAGAGACATCTATAAGATGTGTTAATGTGTGTGTAAATTGCAGGTTGCGCATGCATTATAGTTCGACAAAATCAGATTCATTCAGAAAGATTTATGTGTCCCAACAATAGGCAATATATTTTGAACATATGGGTCTTCATCAGGCCAAACCCAGTGCTGTGTGTGTGTGTGTGTGTGTGTGTGTGTGTGTGTGTGTGTGTGTGTGTGTGTGTGTGTGTGTGTGTGTGTGTGTGTGTGTGTGTGTGTGTGTGTGTGTGTGTGCGTCCATCCGCTGCAGGGTATGCAGGTTGTGTTTGAAACTATTCCAGTAAGCAGCACAGCCTCTTGATCTGAGAAGTCGGTGTAAATGTAAACATTGGGACTGCCAGGGCCACGGGAACATCTCCGTCCACACCTCACTCAAAACCACAACCGCTCACTCATTTAGTTTAATTACATGTACCCAGGTGGGAAAGAGATTTATACAAGGAAAAAAAATACAGTACAAACTGTTTCTAACAGGCATTCTGACTGTTCAAGGTCGTTATTATTATTATTATTATTATTATTATTATTATTATTATTATTATTATTATATATTACGAAGACCACAAATCCTTGCTCATATTTTTATGCTCTCATTAGGCTCTCTTTTTTAAACATTATTATTACTTTTAGAATTATATATATTATATATATTTTCAAATGAGTATGAGGATGATAATGATCATTACTAATAGTATTTCATTTTTAAAATTAATGTTACTAATAAACCATCATGGTTCATTTCGTTCACTGTCCTGACTTCAATAAACAGACCCCAAAAAGCCCATACAAATATTAAATACAGCCACATGCATACTAAATACACATTGACAGATGAACCACACTCTTATTAATTTAATTAAACGGTGGGGGTACAGAGCATGTTGTGACCCAAACCAAAAGCCTGTCTCTCTTTTACAAGTGAGGTCCTTTTGGGACCAAAGCCAAGTCATAACACATGTTATCTACAGTGTGGCAGTTTAGTTGGATACATGACACATGCTAAGTCCACGGTGGGGGAGAGAGCTGTAAATAAATGAATAGATAAATAAATAAATAAATAGCACATGCTAACAAATAGTGCCGTTTGGCACGTTAAATTACTTACTGGAGTTGTAAGCCACTGATTTTTTTTTTTGCCTACAACTACACTCTCATAACTAACAAGGCCTGGACGATTTGGAATCTTTCACATCACTTCACATTATATTTAGCAGACACTTTAATCCACAAAACTCCACAAAAAGAAGGCAGAAAGACTTGAAATAAAAATAGGGTGTAACAGTCAAATTTTCTATCAAACAGCTTCCTTGGCGGAGGTCTGCACTCTCTGAGTGGGTTTGTAGTTTGAATCTACGTCAATCATGTCACCAAAAAAAATGAAATAACAAAATAACTAATAATTGTTGTTCTGTATATATCCTGTGCACTTGTACCTGCAAGTGATGTAAGCTCTGATTAGGTCCTCGATTGCACACCGCTTTTGCTAAAAGCGTCTGTCAAATGTAATGTAATGTTATGTAGTGTAACCCACTTCCTGTACCGCAGTTGTCACAACTCTGGATTCCA
>NC_085879.1:36340203-36342703 GCF_034702125.1 Engraulis encrasicolus | reverse complement strand
TCTCTGATTTCACTATTTTCACCCACGCTTGTGTGTGTCTCGTACTGTCTTTAGGGCAAGAGGCCAGCTTTGGTAAGCAGGGGTCCGTTGGCACGGCAAGAGGATGAATGAACAATGAACACACACGCACACATGCATGCATGCATACACACACACACAGACACAGACACAGACACAGACACACACACACACACACACACACACACACACACACACACACACACACACACACACACACACTTGCACACGCACACACACACTTGCACACGCACACATACGCACACACACACACTTGCACATGGGCACACACACACACACACACACACACACACCCCCACACCCCCACACACACCACACGCACGCACACATAAACACACACACACACAAACACACACACACACAAGGTTAATGGCTATGCAGGTGAAATGCAAGCATGATGCATTAGGCGTGAAAGCATGTGTATGGTGCAAGTGAGGCCAACCTGTTCAGTGCAGAGCCAGATTGTGTTCAAAGTGTGTGTGTGTGTGTATGTGTGTGTGTGTGTGTGTGTGTGTGTGTGTGTGTGTGTGTGTGTGTGTGTGTGTGTGTGTGTGTGTGTGTGTGTGTGTGTGTGTGTGTTTTTATGGAATGTTTTTTATTTTTCAGATAAATATGTACAATACAAGGTATTAAAAGAAGCTGCGCTAGAGGCAAACAACAAAAACAATTAACATCACACACACATTTCCCTCACCACCCCACCCACCCCCATGGCGACCCCCAGCCAACCCACCCCGGATCTCAGAATACAATACCAACAAAACACAAACAAATAAAAAGACATAAATGAATATATGTATCAACAACACAAAGACTTCCATTCACACACCATGACTGGTTTTACTGCACTCCCTCTCCCACAAGGGAGCACGCTTTGTCCCATGCCTGAATTGTTTTCCTGCTGGCTCTATGCATTACAGCCAATTAAAACGTTCTTTTAATACTCTCGTCTGGAACTTTGATGAGGACTTTTAGGGGCTTGTGCCAGATGACGTAAGTAACGTCAGCGCAGCTGGTAGCACTACATAATATATTCAGCTTGTGTTGATAATAATAAACTTCTGGACTATTTCCAAACTTCTAAATGCTTCATTTTGTGAGTAGAGACCATATTTGTACTACAGTAGAAGTTTGGTGTCATACCATGTGATTTTTGTGGGGTAAAGTTTTGGAGATACTGTGAATGCCTGCCAAACTATTCGAAATTAACATACAATAACTCGGTAACTGCTAATGTTCGCCCAAGCCAGAAAACACTAAGGGTGGACTACTGGATGGATATCACGGTTCATATGCCATTAGGGTGAATGTACTCCAAACCATCACTTTGAATAATTTCAGTCATCCAATAACACAGCACACTGCCCCATCAATCACCAATCATGCACCTCCACTGCCCCAGCAATTATCCAATCGTACACATCTACTGCCCCAGCAATCATCCAATAGACAGCACACTGCCCCAGCAATCATCCAATCAGACACCTCTACTGCCCCAGCAATCATCCAATAGCACAGCACACTGCTCCGGCAATCATCAAATCATGCACCTCCACAGTCCCAGCAATCATTCAACAGACCGAACACTGTCCCAGCATTCATCCAATCATACACCTCCACTGCTCCAGCAATCATCCAATCATACACCTCCACTGCCACAGCAGTCATCCAATCATACACCTCCACTGCCCTGCAATCATCAGCAATAACACAGCACACTACCCCAGCAATCATTCAATAGACAGAACACTGCCCCAGCAATCATCCAGTCGTACACCTCCCCTGGCCCAGCAATCATCAGCAATAACACAACACAGCACCCCAGCAATCATCCAATCATCCAATCATACACCTCCACTGGCCCAGCAATCATCCAATCACACACCTCCACTGCCCCAGCAATCATCAGCAATAACACAGCACAGCACCCCAGCAATCATCCAGTCATACACCTCCACTGCCCCAGCAATCATCCAATAGACAGCACAATGCCCCAGCAATCATCCAATCTCCTCTCCGCTACTCTCCTCTCTTCCACTCTGCTCTGCTCTCCTCTTCTCTTCTCCTGCCTGCCCTACACTACAGGCCTGATTGGCAGCACTCAGAGAGAGAGAGAGAGAGAGAGAGAAAGAAAGAAAGAAAGAAAGAAATGAGAGCGAGAGTGTAGATGTTAAGAGTGAGGGCAACCGTTGCAATTACGCCAAAGTGGGTAAATGTAGGCTTTTATTCCCCTCTCCTCCCACACACACACACTTACCTACACTACCACTACTATTACCACACACACACACACACACACTCAAACACACACACACACACACACACACACACACACACACACACACACACACACACACACACACACACACACACACACACACACACCACACACACCACACGATTTCTCTTCATTTCATAGCAGTCAGACTGTATCTGAGCAGCAACGCTTACCGAGGTCAGC
>NC_085879.1:36330203-36337703 GCF_034702125.1 Engraulis encrasicolus | reverse complement strand
GTGTGTGTGTGCCGTGTGTGCATGCGTGTTTGTGTGTGTAATGGTTAATGTGTGGGTGTGTTACTGACGCATGTGTGTGTCATTCAATATATTCGAGCGAATAGCTTGGGGAATTAGTGTGTGTGTGTGTGTGTGTGTGTGTGTGTGTGTGTGTGTGTGTGTGTTTGCACCTTTATGAGGTTTATGTAAATTGTTGGAAGTGATGAGGATGGTGATTGTGTGTGTGTGTGTGTTTGTGTGTGTGTGTGAGAGTGCGTGCGTGCGTGCGTGCGTGCGTGCGTGCGTGTGTGTGCGTGTTTTCATTTTTGCGTTTGTCTGTCTGTATGTGTGTGTGTGTGAGAGAGAAAACGAGTGTTTGGTTCATGAAGGTGAAGGCTAGTAAAGCTACAGTTTTCAAATTGCAGTTTTATAGAAATTGCTATCATACTTTCTTTTGTAAAGCAAGGCAGAGAAAGGCAAGGCCAGGCAAAGCGATTTTATTTGTATGACGCATTTCATAACACAAATACAATTCAATGTGCTTCACAAAAATAAAAGTACACTCAAGGCAAGGCAAAAGGACGCTCACCAGCCACTTTATTAGGTCCACCTTACTAGTACCGGGTCGGACCCCCTTTTGCCTCCAGAAGTGCCTCAACTGCCTACAACAATAGTAGAGTAGAGTAGAGTACTTTAATTGAGGGAAATGAAGGTGTCTGACAGCTTACATATACACAAATACAGACATACACTAAGACCTAATACGCATGATTGCACATCGCAGTAAGCATATAGCACACATTAGAGTACAGCAAATAGCCCTCCATCAGTTCACATACACACACATGCTCTCTCTCTCAATACTCAGGTAGGATGTGGCATTGCAACAATGCTTAATTGATGCAAAGGGGCTCTAAAGGTCAGATTAGACTTCAGCAACTGCGAGCGTGAAAAGTCGCGTGGGAGTGGCCACGAACCAATTTTGTATTCATGCATCTGCGAGCTCTGCGAGGTCCGAGGTCTCGTTGCCAGCCACATTTGAAATTGCACGATTAGGCTACTTTCACTACATTGTAAGCACTGCGGTCATTATTAAGCAATGTTGCTTTCTATCCCGGTTAGCTAGGTATTTTCACACAAATTGCAAAGGCAATGCAGTGGTATCATTATTTGACATACCCAGTCTGTTTTCACGAGCAGAAAATGCAAGCATGTAAAGACAGTTGATTCTGCCGATGTGTGTTTACATTCGGTGGAGGAACGGTAGTAAAACCGCAGGCATTGTGCCACGAGTGTTCAACTGATGCATTGTTTGTTACTTAGCTTAGCTTCGTGTATTTACACACATTTACACACAAGCAGGGCTCTAAATTAACACACGCCAACACGCCAAACAGGGGTGAAAATTCATTTTGGCTAGTAAAAAAAAATCCCTCCCCGCCAATTTGGCTAGTAGTTCCCGAGTACAGTAAATTATGAACGGTAAACCGCTGCTCTGACGAACGTTAGACGGCGAGATTTCCTACATTACCCATGGACACTAGCGTCACGACGTAGCCTCCCACAGTGGGCTTTCCAGTGCAGCGAGCGCCAACTCCATGCTGTTACGCGCGCCAGGATTGAACACATTCTGTCAGCTAAGCTGCGCTCACACTATTCTGACAGGCAGCTCTCCTCCTATGCTCTCGTCGCTTTCGCTACAACCTTTTTAACGTCACTACTGCTATATGAACATTGCTGTAACAGGCTGCATTTTTGAAGCAGCGAGGCCCTGGCCGTTTCAATAACAGGAGTTACGCAGATTATGCATAGAGCTACTTCTGTTCTGTAGACTTATGTTTTGTGCGAGTGATGAGAATGTGGCGGGGGTTAGCGCAAGGTTCTGTGCGTTGGTGCAACCGTAATAATAGTGATGTTAAAAAATGAGTGGCTGTGGAACGAAATAGCGACAAGGGCAGAGGAGGAGAGCTGACTGTCAGAGTAGTGTGACCGTAGCTGTCAGTTCAGTTGTCTTCTGAAATGTTCCGAGTCCTGGCGCAACTAAGTTGGAAAGCCCACGCCATCGGAAAGAAAAAAAAGCAACCAACGACGAAGCTGTCGAAGTAACAACGGAAGCGAATATTCCCGAGATAATATTTACTTTCAGTTAAACTAGGCTTCTTGTCATTTTGTTGCGCATGGTAGAGAAGAGCTCCTCTCTCCTCTCATCTCTTCTCCTTCCTTGGGGTGTGCGTAGGCCTATGTGAGGTTTTGTAGTGTTAAGCTGTGTGCTTGGTTACTGTAGGCCTATGTTAAAGGTCTGTTATGTGAGTGGCTTGTGTGATGTGATTCAGCTGTTTTCAGAGGAATTGAACAAAAACTAATCAAATTGATTATGCCTAAGTAATGAAAGTAAAAAATAAAGCAGAAGTTAAAAAATAATGAAAAAAATATATAGCCTGTAATATGCTTATTATGTAGGCATATAGTAGCTTATGCAGGCCTATGGTGTATCTGTGTTGTAGAAATAGTTGAACAAAATGACCATAATTAAAAAAAAAAAACTAGCCTAAAGCATAGTTTATTTTGGCGAGAGAATAAAATGGCTTGTTGAACTTCTGTTTGGCTGGTAAGAAAAAATGTCCACTAGCCAAATTGGCTGGTGGTGGAAAAAGTTAATTTAGAGCCCTGCACACAAGGCATTAATAAAGTTTTTAACAGAATACAGCTCTGCTCTCGCAAACTACTGGCATTGCGCTGCCACAAGAACAGAACAAGGAAGTAGCGAGACGACCAATCATAGTGCCTTTTTGTCTGCGTACTCCGCGTCCGTCCGACGGATAGTTAGAATTTTTTCGAGGCGCTAGACGACGGGCGCAGAGCCTCTGAGAGGGGGGCGTGGACTCGCATAGACAGAAAACGGACGGACGCAGATTCTATGCGAGCGAAGCATAAATCTAGCTTAAGTGTGCCAAGAATATCCCATGTACAACAACACCTCCAGCCCTGAACAGTTGATGGAAGACGGGGTGGATCCATGTTTTCATGTTCTTGATTGCCAAATTCTGACTCTACTATTCAAGCGTTGCCGTAGAAATTGAGACTCATTAGACCAGGCAACATTTTCCAATCTTCTCTTGTCCAATTTTGGTCAAGCTGTGCGAATTTTAGGCTCAGGTTCCTGCTCTCTGCTGACAGTGGTCCTCTGCTGCTGTGGCCCATATGCCTCAAGGTTTGGCGTGCTATGCATTCATGCATAGTTCTGTTGTGAAGAGTAGCTGTTTGAGTTATTGTTGACCTTCTGTCAGCTCGAACCAGTCTGGTCACCTATCCTCTGACCTCTGGCATCAACGAGGCATTTTTACCCACAGAGCTGCCGCTCACTGGATATTTTCTCTTTTTCGGACTGCTCTCTGTTAAACCCCGGAGATGGTTGTGTGCTAGCTTGCCCAAATACACCAATATGTTCAACCAGAGATGATATGTGTGGCAACCGTTTCATTTTGGATATGTGATCAGCAGTGCTGGGAAAGTAACTTTGAAAAAGTAACTAATTACAAGTATCAGTTACTTCTCCAAAAAGTAATTGTGTTAGTAACTGCGTTACTTCGCCATAAAAGTAAGTAGTTACCAGGAAAATTATTTTTTCGCGTTACTTTTTTCTCTCGAAGAAACGAAAGAACAGTTAAATGGGGTTTTCATCCTTGTTCTGTGATGTTATTTTGGTTGTGATATCATTTTTGCTGAAGATACTACTATCAAATATCTTCATGACCTAGATTATTATCAGTGATGAATGTTAATCCAGTTCTTCACAACATATTTAGGGATGTGCTCATTTCCCTTCCACGAGATGGATTTTTTTGCAACAAGAGCCCTTAACAACTTCGACACAGTGGATAGGGGAGACATGTTTTCAACCACATACCTGGCGATTATTTTGTTGAGCTCACTCGTGTCCTGAGAAATCAGGTTTGGCTTGCCGCTGTCTCCCTCTTCGCTACAGCTGAAACTAGCTCAGCCTGCACGGGGGTGCACAGTGCGAAGTTGAGAGGTGCTTAGTGAAATTAGAGTCCCTCGTTACGGACATAAGTTTGTTTCCAATGCACTGTATACTTTGGATATAAACATTACTGCATTTGATGGCAACTAGCGTGAAATGATTCCGGTATTTACCGTTGGAACATGCAACCTTGCGGCTTTACTGCCGTTGTATCGTCTGTACTTTATGCGCTCCCTGCTCTGTGTGTAGAATGACTTGTGTTTACGAGCGTGGGAGCAAGACAGCCGACACTCCGCCCACTTAACACTTTTTAGTAAATCACGTTCAGCTATTTTGTTCTCATGCATGCAAAGGGTGAATGTGAGCTTAAAAAAGCCGGCTTGGTACAGATTTATTCGGCGCTGCCATTTGCTCCTTGATTTTGTCAGCTACCAGTGCACACTGGCGCTGCAATTCATTTAATTGTAGTGCGCAACGTTACCTCCCGAGTAACGGCAATGGCGTTACAGTTATGGATAAAGTAATTAAGTAATTATTCCGTTACTCAAAATTAGGGGTCGACCGATACAGGTTTTTTAATGGCCGATGCGATACCGATATTTTTTCCATCACCCTTGGCCGATAGCCGATTTCCGATACCCGATACGGCCGATACCGATATTGTTAAAAAAGTGTTAAAAATGACAAAAATCAGTACTGTATTATTATTTTTTTAAAAATCCTATCCCATCACCTTTTCATCACACCATAACATGAATAACAGCAAAATAACTGTCATGTACAAAGCACGCTGAGCAACAAGTTTTTCAAGCATCTGTAGCCTATACTGTATTATAGCCACCTAAAAAGGTATACATAAGGCATTAAAAATTCAAATGACTGTGGCTTGACAGTGGTACAATAGCATAGAGCTTGACTGTAAATTTGAAAAATGTTGGGGATGACCAAGATTATTATGGGTTTAAATATTTATGCCTATTTTTTCACCTGTATAGGTGTACTTGATTTTCTAGGGCCTTTCACAAAATAAATCAAATCAACTAACAAACAAAAGCCCAAAATAACAAACCAAAGAAATGCAAACAAAACACATAGACAAGTAAAACCATTTTCTTATTTTCATATTATAAAATACATTGCAAAGAATCCCACCAGTAAAAACACCCCTGTTCAAAATGGTTTGGTCCGCCAAACGGCGGACACCCCTCTATTTTACTCAGATTGGAACATTCACTTGTTGCTGAACGAGGAAGTGGCAGCATGCCGGTGACCTGGTCTGTTAAATGTTACAGAGCTGTTTTACACAGTATTTCTAACCAAATAAACTTCTATGAATTGAAATAGCCAGTTTGCAAGTGATGTTTGTTACTCATTAGAGATCGCTAAACATGGATGTTGATAAATGAATGACGCTACGAAATGCGCGTTTTGAGTCGCGGTGGAAATGTACACTGAAACATGCGGGACGGCACTCGTTACAATGCTAGGTAAGAGTTATGGCAATTGGGGGTGATAAATGACCGAACAATGAACCAGGGAAATAAAAACAGTAGTTTACCCTCGTTGGAAGAGCTGGTTGGTTGCTCAACGAGATGGCTGCATTATGCAGTCTGCATGCTGGTGAGTTGAATGCTACAGTAAATGTTTTACAATATTTTAATTTAGCCAGTTTGCAAGTGATGTTTGCTACCTATTAGATGTCGCTAAAACAGATTGAAGTTGATAAATGAATGACGGTATGAAATGCGTGTTTTGAAAGGCGGTGGAAATTAGACACTGAAACATATGCCGGTAGACACTCAGTTACAACGGTAGGTAAAAGATGGCAAATGGTGGTGATTATTGACTGAACAATGAACCAGGGAATAAAAATCAGTACAGAAAATGGATGGAGCTGAAACATTCTCCCTTTAAGCCTATTACATGCACATGCCTTGTCATTCAGTGTCCACATTAAAATAGGATGCATCTGAAAGTCTAAAACTTTGTGGCAGCCTGCAAGGCTGTTTACTTTACTCCATGAATGGGGGAGGGGTGACGCAGCTGCGTGCATTGCGGGTCTGCCAGCAACACAGAGCTGCCCGTCTGTAGTCAAAATCTCGGGGTGGGCGTATCGGCCAAAACCGCATGCGTATCGGCCGATGCCGATACACTTAATAAAGGCAAATATCGGCCCGATATATCGGCCGGCCGATATATCGGTCGACCCTTACTCAAAATGAGGCTCCATTAGTAACGCCGTTATACTCTAATGCCGTTACTCCCAGCACTGGTGATCAGCCTACACAATATCAGGATGATTTACAAAAGATCATCTAACAGGAAAATGCACTAGTTTGGTGACTGGTGGTGGTGTTTAGTCACCTCAGTTGGAGATGTTTGGCTTAAGTTCGCTATGCTAGTTAGCTAGCTCGAAATCGCCAACAACAACTAAGCCTAAATAATGGAGACTTGGTAAGTCAATTATTTTAACTCATTCTGCAGTTACTTTTTATAGATCTGTATAGTATGACCAGCTTACTGTATCATCCAAAAAAGTCAGGGGGGTTTGCAGGTTCTTGAATCAAAGTAGAATGTCTGGTCAGAATAAGATTCATTCAGCTCACATGAGAAAGCATTGCACTTAGCCTCAGACCAGCTAGCCTACATCACTCCAATCGGCTTGTGAAATGTTGGATATGTGATCAGTACTTTATCAGAGGAAAATGCAGTAAACAATATCAGACAAGATCACATAGCAGAAACATGATGACAGCAATCATCCATCTGCAAACAGTATTGCCCGCTCTGCCAAAGAAGCTGCAGTGAAGCACTAGACTGCCTGACCCTTCACACACACACACAGTACTGGAGGACACTCGTTCCCCAACGAGAAGAGAGCACAAAGTAAACAGAAGGACGATTGGACAGTATTTCTGTGAGTTTACGGAGTCCACTGTGCGCCTGCTATCATGATCCATCATGCACGGCGCGCCAGCAACAAACCAAAACATTCATGTTTTCGAGCCTACCCCCATTATATTTCAGTATTATTAGGCTGGAAAGATCATACAAACAGTCTTTTTGTTCAGGCTACAGATGGCAGAAGACTCTGTAATTGCATCTGATAGGTTTGGTGTTGTTAGGACGATGTCATTATGGCCAAAAACGTTTGCAATTATAGTTCTTCTTCAAATGGCGTTTCTCAGCTTTTTGGCGAGAAGTGAGCATTTTGGCGAATTCCACTTATTTTCAACATATGAAAGAACGGAAAGGGGTAGAGAGACACAGTTTTTTTCTGATGACAGATGAGAATCTGTGTGTGTTTTGATCGGTATGGTGTTGACATAGACACAGAACTCAATTTTCTGTGAGCCTCCAAAAAACACTCTAAATGCTGAAAAATCTCTGGCATTCTTTTATGAAAATGACTGGCAGCCAATGAGTTCATTATTACGATTAATAGATAAGCAGCGTTTTTACCTCGAAATCTCAGTGTTTCTAAAAAAAAATCCAGAAAATCTAAACATTTGAATAAAAAATTGAGATAAAATGTTAAA
>NC_085879.1:36305203-36312703 GCF_034702125.1 Engraulis encrasicolus | reverse complement strand
ATTCACCCACTCATCTCTCTCTCTCTCTCTCTCTCTCTCTCTCTCTCTCTCTCTCTCTCTCTCTCTCTCTCTCTCTCTCTCTCTCTCTCATCTCTCTTCCTTTGTCCCTATCTCTCTGCCCTTCTCTAATTCTTTTTGTCATCATCCAGCTGTCTATATCTTTGTTTATACCTTTTTCATAATCATCCTTGCATTTCCCCTCTCTCTCTCCCCTTCTCTTCTCTCTCTCTCTCTCTCTCTCTCTCTCTCTCTCTCTCTCTCTCTCTCTCTCTCTCTCTCTCTCTCTCTCTCTCTCTCTGTCAGGGGAGATGGCATTAATTAAGAGAGTGAGTCATATATTTATTCATATCTCTCCTCTGTACAATGGAAGGGGAACTAATATGAACAGAGAACACATAGAATAAGACGCTTAAAGCAGCACAATGCGTGTGTGTGTGTGTCTGTGTCTGTGTGTGTGTGTGCGTGCGCGTGCGCACATGCATGTGTGTTTGTGTGTCTGCGTGCGTACGTGTGTGTGTGTAGCCCAGTTTAAAGTGTGAGTGAGCGTGTGTATCTGCTGTCATTCAACCATCAAGCAGACATACTGCCTGTGCAGTAAGTTAGCTGTGGGCGCACACACCAGGGCTTAACACTAACACCCGCAAGCTAGCTAAATGCGGGTGAATATCGGCGTTGGCTAGTAGATACCGAAGGTTCACTAGCCATTCTGGCGGGTCCGTTACTACTCTGCTTTGGAAGCGCCCATGTAAATCAGGCGTGAATGATGAGGCACCGTATTTTGTAGTTTTTTTCCTCGGACCGTCTTTGCTACAAAAGCAATACAATGCAATTTCGCGAGCCTACACTACCCATGAAGCACCTGTGTCACGTGTCACCTGTGTCTCACGCACACCAAGAATCTGACAGCTCTAGTCTTGCGAAGAGGATTGGCAGCGAGCAGGGGTGATAGCAGTCCGGCGCCGCGCCGGAAATCCGGCGTAGCGTGGCTGTAGGAAATATATATTTTTTCGATATTAATAAACATTAATAAAATAATTAATAAACTATCTTGTGTGCTTTCATGTACGGTGAAAATAAATGAGCGCGCAACAGCCTGTTGTAAGACACGCGAAAGGAACCCAAATGAGCAGCAGCCCATAACATTGTATCTATCCTGACACCTAGCTGTAAAATGTAACATTTTTTTTATGTCTCGAGTCACTGGCCACAAGCACCACTGGCAGCAGAAGCAGCGCCTAGATCGACCGGTAGTTCTGGTGAAGGGAACTACAAAGTGTCCGGTGGTGCACAGATAAGAGATAGTTAGCCTAGGCCTATAGAGTAGACTCTACTGGTTACCCTTCTTAGACATTTCACTATGGATGGAGGCAAATCCGAAAATGTCATCTAGTTCTACTGAAGAACTGGAAGAAAATACTGTAGGCCAAGTTTAGACCATTTGGATTCCGATAAAAATTGGCAATAATGTTAGCACACATCCACATGGCTGGCTTGCTTTGTGATTTGAACCGTGTGGATGTAGCCTAAGTGGAATACTTGTGAAGTTATGTGATCAAGACAACGTTTGAAGGTAAGGCGATTTGGTTATTAATTTACTCGCTGTGGCATTGTGTGGCGTGGGCCATATGATTTTGGCTTGTGCTGGCTAGTATTGCTAGCCTCATGCTTGGAATCACTGAGAGAATATGTTTGAAATATATTCGGCTTTTTTCCTTCATTCATGTGCGCTAAATGACTGCGCAATGTTGACAAACTTTGATGGCGGTAGAACTAGATTCTTTCAAAAAAAGTAGTATGCTCAAGACGGTAGGCTATGCCCGTCATGATACTTTTTTTCTTGATGTGGTGCGTTAAATGTCTGCATTGGAATAGCGGCTACCATTCGCAGCACGTCTGCAGCACGTCCAAATGACTGTGGAATGCTTGAAATTGGACCGCTATGTTTCACATTTGAGACATGGCTTAACCTGCAACTGTGTGACTGCTTTGGAATAGATTGAATCGACCAGTCTGTGCATAACGGATGCATCAAGGTTTACAATTTACCACTTTAGAATGATTTGGGCATCCCTGCTTCACCCTTTGAAGTGTGAGCTGGGTTCTTATGTTGGTCTGTTGATTGAGACAGAAAATACCGGAACTCGACAAACCATGTTTCAAAAACTGATTTCAGGGAGATGTTCATAATAGTTTTGTTGACTAAACCAACCAACCAGCGCGCTCTCTATAATCAGTCGCGCTGTGTGGAAAAAAACTCGAACAGCCTCCTCGCACAGGTTCACACAGCCTTTCCATTGCGCGCGCTCCATCATAGCCCGTCTGCGTAATCGAATCGAATTATTCCACACACGATGCACAGGTTATCTTGCCTGCACGGTGTCACTGGTATTACAAAAAAGGGGATACTTTAGCCCGACTCATGCAGGGAGCCATCATCAATAACACAACTCCCTTCATGAACTTCAGTTAGCCTACTTCATGTCTGGATTCCATTTCTTGTGTCCACCGTGCACATGCAGTGAATGTTCATCTTATTGTCATGCCCCGGGGCTATTTTCATGTAGCGTAGTTGAATTCGGTCCTGTCTTTGTTTATGTTGTTTTCTGTTGTTATCTTTGCAACTCATACAATGCGTGTGTGCGCGCACGCGAGTGATTTTCATGTAGGCTATTTTAATTGACGACAAGCCAATGCGAAAGTCGCACAGTAGTCACTGCCTTGTCCATAATAGCTGGTTCTGTCATCTGTGGAGTCGGGAATTAGCAATAGGAACGTGGGCCTACATGTAGCCAATTATGCGCGTGTGCCCTAAATATTTAATGTAGGCCTAATTAAAGGGCGTTTCCCTACAACGGGAAGGCAGGGGTTGATGGGTAGACCATGGGGCGATGAGTATCTAAACATGTCAGCAAGTAGACAAGTTAGGCCTATATGAACAATGTCCCAATGAACATGAAACGAATCAGCACACAGCAAAGGTATATTATGTCATTTAAAAGTATTGCTTAATTAATTGGTTATCACCTCTTTTATTTTAGACAGAGAGTAGTTACTATGCTTTGGCGTAGTATTGCCCCCTACTGAACTGTCTTGTGCAGCTTTGGGTTAATTAAATGTGGTAAAATATGCACCATGTTGTCAGAAATGCATTCTGGTGTTTCAATGTTGCATTGTGGTTCAATACCCACCTCAATAACTATGCTGCAACATCACAAGCCTAGAATGCACTTCTAACTGCATACATCGGTATTCGTTTTTACAGCTAGAATCGAACATGGCCAGTTTCTATCAGTCAATCTTAAGTGCTATAGCCTACTAAGATGGGAATGATCTGTCTTTTCGTGAATAACACATAGGCACAAGACAAAAATGAAAAACTCAAAAACGAGACTATTACATTTTTGAATAATGGGTCAAAATTAGGCCTAGCTACATTATGTCACATATGCAGTAGGGCCTATGTTGTCGTCGTCGTGTCCCCACCCTCCGAAAAAAGTTCAGGCTCAGGATTTTTTTTCACTATCGCCCCTGAGCGAGCTACCGGAACATCAGTGTGCGTTTGGAAATGTCACTTAAAACCTTCACGTGTAAATAAAGTAGCGAAGTTCATCTCAACTGACTTGTTTTGCGATCTGTCATTAGTACAATAGGCTACTTAGTAGTAGTGGACATTAAAATGACCAAGGCGAGAGGAAAACACGTCTTGTGAAAGTCTCGAGACTAATTAGCGCAGTGATAAGACAAGGACACATGCGGCATTAATAATGTTCGGTTTAAATTATTTTCTGATTTGCCTGTATGTCTTCATACCTTAATATTCCTCCACGTTTCTTGTGCTGTTCTTCCCGCTGTCAAACGGCTTAAACAACGCGCAGTAGTAGCCTTCCAGACTGCACAAAAGCATGTCCCATGTCCCTTCGCAGGTGCCCCTCTGTTTGTATTTTAAACAACTCAATATTAAACGGAATTAGAGGTGCTCCGATTGCTCGGCTGCCGATCATGACCGGCCGATAATGGCCAAAAATAGCCTGATCGGTGATCGGAAAAACATGCCGATCAAAAAACCGATCGAGAGATATTAAATTCCTCACGCAACCATTTGCCTTTACACCTGGCGCTGCATGTAGGCGCTGGCTCTGCACAGCTGCAACTGCACCAAAAGAAGGCATCTTTGCTTGTCTATAACTTTTCGCCATTCCCCCCTTCATTTCCACCATTCATAACCATATCTGCATCAACAATGATCTGATTTTCCGATCCATGCGCCGTTTACCTGAGTGACAATGTAATTTGCGATTGAGTACTCGCCAGTGAGCCATGTTACGTTATAACCTGTGTAGTTGCCTTGGTCAGCACGCGACAACTTCACGTTGTCAGCACAAACATGTCAATTATTGTTTTCAAAGTTGTAATTGGCAGTCAGTCGATTAGTTTGATAGTCGCTGAAACACCAAACGGCGACAGATGTGGTTAAAACTTGAGAGAGAGATTCAGAACGGTAGTGGAGCACTGCAACTGTGGACGGTGACAGAGAGGGGAGGGGCTCTCCTCACGAGGCTGCTCATTTAAAGCGACAGGTTGTTTTTTTCTCGTATGTGGAAGACTATTTGATGTAATGTTTCAGTTTCAATTCAATCTTAAATAGTTTAGTTATTCTATGCAATAACTTATACATTGATTAATACTGTAGACTGTATTACCAACACTAGTCTGAAAGATAATAATAATACCGGTAATAATAATAATAATAATAATAATAATAATAATAATAATAGCCTAATAATAGACATGTGCAAATTAAGATTGATTGGTTTATGGGCAGAAATGGTATTCAATAAGGATAATTAATAGGCTATTAAAAAAAATAGGAAATCATTTTTGTGATCGGCAATGATCGGTAATCGGCAGATAAAGATTTTTGGTGATCGGTATCGGTGATCGGACCCAAAAAATGGTGATCGGAGCACCTCTAAACGGAATGAAAGGAAGTCGTAGCCCCTTCTGTAGTTACCGCATTCGTGAGTGCTTTCTAGTGGATACTTTTATAAGCAAATATTCCAGAAGAGGTGTTATTCCACATCCATGACCGAGGGCAGGCGAACTTGGCAATGACTTTGCGCTATCTACTTTGCGCATCAATTTGGACGGCGACCTCCACAGATAGCCTAGGCCTATGTGATATGAAGAAAGTGCCTTTCAGATCAAAGACGAAAATATTTTGCTCTCGTGTAGCTTACATTTGTGCCCTTCCACAGCACTGTGCTTGGTGTTTCTGCATGGTCAATTGGCTATGCCATTCCTCAGATCAGTAAATCTTCTCTTTCCATAGCATGCATGCATGGGCCAGTTAATAGGACTAACAATTCTAATTATTAGGCCCTATATTATATTATATTATATTATATTATATTATATTATATTATATTATATTATATTGTGTTATAAGCCTACATGACATTATTACAGCCTATTATATAATTCATTAAAGCGGTTAAGAAAATTATGGCTAGTGAAAAGGCCCAATGGCTAGTGAGTCAGGAAAACCACTAGCCAAAATGGCTGGTAAGCGAAAAAGTTAGTGTCAAGCACTGGCACACACACACACACACACACACACACACACACACATTTTATGTTTATCACACATGTCTTCAGAGATTATGCGACTTGAAAGGAATTTTCAAACTTTAGTCTGATCAACATCTCCAAGTGTGACATTTTCAGTTCGAGAGTCAAAAAGATGCATAATTCTATGTTCACACCAAGAGCGACATAGGCTAACTGAGCGACTGAAGTCATTATTTGCCAATGGAGGGTAAGCGAACTGGGCGACTAGAGTCGAATTCGCCAGGAGCGAAGCGAACTGAGCGACCAGAGCAAATTTCAACAAGTAAGGTGAGCTAATATTATGGTAATGAGCTATGACACGGTTTGGCGAAAATCAATTGGAACCGTCGAATGTCCCAGGCTGTCAATCCAGAGCCGTTATGTGATCAGCTAAATCAAACATGTCAATGTCATGACCAGAGCGAATAAAGCAAATTCACGGCAAAACTTCTTCAGCTATTTTCGCTACCAGGCAGCTTAGGTTGCTCTTGGTCTGGACGCTGCATCAGATTAATGAAAAAGGGTCAAACTCAGTTATGACTTTGGATTTCGAGATCGACATTTCAAATTTTCAAATTTAATTTAATACGTTTTAAATTCAAATGTTCATCGAATATTCGAATAAATCGAATGCCATCTAGTGTGTGTGTGCATATGTGCGTGCGTGGGTGTGTGTGTTCACTGATAGGCCTCTGTTTACTCATAGCTACTCTCGTTCCTTGTTTAATCACGTTTGCATTCATTTCAGTGTACACATGAGAGTCTGTCGTGTCTCTGTGTGTGTGCGCGTGCGTGCGTGCGTGTCTGTGTGTGTGTGTGTGTGTGTGTGTGTGTGTGTGTGTGTGTGTGTGTGTGTGTGTGTGTGTGTGTGTGTGTGTGTGTGTGTGTGTGCGTGTGTGTGTGTGTGTCATGATATGGCTAATAATGAGAGTGGGCCACCTGCCCTCGGTAAACAGTAGAAGGAAATGAGCTCTTTGGTTAAGATACGTAGCTATTCCCAGTCATTTGGTCTCATCTATTAAGTCCTGCACCTCCTCCTTGTGTTTGTGCCTGCCTTTGTGTGTGTGTGTGCACGTGCGCGCGCGCGTGTGTGTGTCCCTGTGTGCCTGTGTGTGTGTGCCTGCGTGCATGCATGTGCCTGTGTGTGTGCTGTGTGTGTGTGTGTGTGTGTGTGTGCACGCAAGCCTGTGTGTTTGTGTGAGTGTGTGTGTGTGTGAGTGTGCGTCAGAGAGAGTCCAGGGGATCCCAGTTGATGATAGGTATAGCCACCCTGCTAGAGCTCAGAAGACAGATGTGTGAAAGGGTTTGTGTGCGAGTTTGTTTGTTGATATTACGCTCTGTGTGTGTGTGTGTGTGTGTGTGTGTGTGTGTGTGTGTGTGTGTGTGTGTGTGTGTTTGTGTGTGCGCGCGTGTGTGCGTGTGAGAGAGAGAGAGAAAGAGAGAGAGTGTGTGTGTGTGTGTCTGTGTGTCAGAGTGTGTGACCGTCTGTGTGTACTAGGCCTGTCACGATAACAATTTTTGCCAGACGATAACGATAACAAGAAATTATTGCGATAATCGATAATATTGTCTCTCTCGCCATTTTCAAACAATATAATGTGTAATAAAAAACACTGCTATGCAAGGTGCGGCCTCCTTCTTGAAACATTGTATGTAACATTTGGGCCAGCAGACTCAGAGGTTTAAATAATTAAGATTGACGCCTGCTCCAAGAAGAAATGTGTCAAACAATATAATGACTTAAAAATGCAATAAAACTGACTACACCCCTTCACATTTTTAAAGCATCATGGCGGGGGATATATATAGGCTATGTTTTTAAATACATCCTCATGGAGCACAATAGGCTCTAAATAGGCTTTTTTGTATTTATTATTAAGGTAAGTTATATAG
>NC_085879.1:36292703-36295203 GCF_034702125.1 Engraulis encrasicolus | reverse complement strand
CACACACACACACACACACACACACACACACACACACACACACACACACACACACACACACACACACACACACTGATTGATGAATATAATCTTAGTGGGTACTTACACAAGGGCAGGCCCATTCTTTTTGAAAGAAGTTTTTTTTTCCCCTGTGTCCTTTTCTTTACTCGTGTAAACGCTCTTCAGTAACACTTTACTTAATGCTGGAATCATACGATGACATAACAGTGTCATAACAGTTATTTTGTAAGGCTCAAACTATGAGAGAGAAAAAAGAAGAGGCTCATGGACCAAAAAAAAAACGTGTATGTAACTGAATGCGCACGGCCCACGCACACACGCACACACACCTTGACCTTGTCAGGTTGTCAAGTGGGCTTGCATCATCACTCGGCCTCACTGCCTACTCGTTGTCTGTCTGTCTGTCTGTCTGTCTGTCTGTCTGTCTGTCTCTCTCTCTCTCTCTCTCTCTCTCTCTCTCTCTCTCTCTCTCGATTATGAGGAAAATCAATGTCCCGATTATTTCAGTCAATATTGATATCTTGATCTTTTTAGACAATATTTCTTTTAAAGACAAATAATTGTGCCAAACAATTCACATTATTCCCTCCCTTCAGCATTGTGAGTGGAGGGCCATAGAGAAACACACAGTGGTGTTCTGCATGAGTGTTGGGTAGCAAGTCTGCTCTGTGCTCACAATGGCTCAAGTGGAGGGGAAGGCATTGCGCTTAGCATAACCTACATTTTGGCAGTATAACAACTAACAAAAATATTTTAAACTCGATATTATGAAATTTGATCATGTTTGACAGCAATATTGATATCACAATATAAAATCGATATATTGCACAGCCCTAACCCACAGGCATGTACTGTACACACTAGGGATGGGCATAATTAACCGATTAACCGATGATTGATCATTAAATATTTAGTCGAAGAAATTAATTTTCGCCGACGAACCGTTAAACAAAATCAAAACAAAAACTTGAATGTAGGTTGTTCTGCCTTCCATTTAATTCCATGCCTGAGTTTAGTTTCTCTCACGTAAATCCTATGGTGAATACCGCCACCTAGTGGACTTTCTCGCTGTACTGCGCCTTAAGCGCAACTCTACTTCCTGGTTAGTTGCAGCCAGTTTTTTCAAGTGTTTTCTGCCGTAAAGCAACCGGACTTCATCTCTCCCGCAATTAATATCTTTTCACACTTGAGCCTTGGACAATATAAGTATGTAAGTGATCATTTTGTGTTGGATATTGTTTGTAACGAAATTGCATTGCTATTTTGAGGTAAATTTCGATCTATTTGGCTCTAGAAATGATGTTTCCTTTGCCTGGAAATGTTGGCTAATCTCATTTTACTTTCGGTTAGAAAATGACAAAGTGTAGGCCTACTGTAATTACTGCAATGTGAATTACAAATACAGTTAATCGACAACGTCCATGTATCACTTGAACACCGCGCATCCAAGCCTGGTAAAAGACGGCGGTGATTCATCTCAACATAGCCTCGCCTCGATGTCTGCACCGTTATGTGCCTTCGTTGTTGGCTCGCAACTTGAAGCCTCCCTCGTTTGCGCATTTCAGGTTTAACTTTTCTTGTTAATCACTTGACACTTGTGTTGTTAATAAAAACAAATCCTCAAAGAAAAACATGATGTTTTTGATGTATATTTGTTATACAAGAGTATAGGGCATGGTGGGCCTAAATGTGTGCTGTTTTTAATATAAAAAATTTAATGGTTAACCGATTATTAATCATTAATTCTCCCGACGATCGACGAAGAAATTTTCACCGTATGCCCATCCCTAGCACACACGCACGCGCACGCACACACACGCACACACAAATGTGTGCGGTCTGGTGTGTTTGCGCTGTCCTGCCCACTGTAATCTGACACGGGAGGATCACTCTTACCTGTAGACAATGGCACCTGTCCTGCATGTTCCCTCTCTGTCTACACACACACACACACTCACACACACACACACACACACACACACACACACACACACACACACACACACACACACACACAGATGCGCACTCACATGGACACGCAAATACACACACACACACACACACACACACACACACACACACACACACACACACACACACACACACACACACACACACACACACACACATTGGCACCGTTCCTCCATGGGCCTGTCTGTCTTGCATGGTCTCATCTATCATTTCCCCGTCAGTACCACCAAACAAATTCCTTCAAAACCACCGTCAATACATGTGAAAATACAGTGGCCGCATGACTCCCCAATGCCAGTTACCATTATTGTTGAAATAACAATCATGTTGGCCAATCGCGTTCCCTGTCCCATAGGACCAAACGTGTGTGTGTGTGTGTGTGTGTGTGTGTGTGTGTGTGTGTGTGTGTGTGTGTGTGTGTGTGTGTGTGTGTGTGTGTGTGTGTGTGTGTGTGTGTGTGTGATGTAGAGCTCCCTGGCGGAGCAGTGCGGAATTACACAGGTCTGTC
>NC_085879.1:36285203-36290203 GCF_034702125.1 Engraulis encrasicolus | reverse complement strand
CTAACTGTACAAACTGTGAACTCAGAAGTGTGATTGACTTGGAGTTGCATTGATTTGCTTTGCTGATCCCTTTATTTTTCTGAGCAGTGGATGTTTTTATAGCCCTGGCAAGTGTCCTATCTAAAATACTTGAAATAGTGCTTCTGGATAGAATAAAGAAGTATGTCTGGACTACAGACAACCAGTTTGGGTTTAAGGAAAAACTTGGCACAGACCTGTGTATATGTTTTAAAGGAAATCTTGCATAGATATAATGCACAAAATACTTCAATGTTCATGTGTTTCATTGATGCTTCCAAGGCGTTTGACCGCATCAATCATAAGAAATTATTTTTAAAACTGACCGAAAATGGGGTACCTGGGTTTTTAACCAGAATACTGGTCTATTGGTACTCACATCAGACAATGAGGGTGAGATGGGGGAATGTGACCTCTGCTCCATTCTTTGTCACTAATGGCGTCCGACATGGCGGAACTTTTTCTCCTTTTCTTTTTAATGTGTACATGAATGATTTGTCTATGTCCCTAAATAGGTGTGAAACTGGCGGTAGAGCTGGTGACATAATAATTAACCACATAATGTGTGCAGATGACTTGGTTATACTTAGTCCATGTACTGCTGGTCTGCAACAGTTACTAAAAATATGTTCACAATATGGAGAAGAGTGTGACATAAAATACAATGCTACTAAGAGTAAGATCATGATCATAAGGAGCAGAGAGGACAAACAATCACCCTTCCCTGCTTTTTATCTGGCTGGCACCGAACTCTCTCAATGCAGTGAGATCAAATATCTGGGCCACATAATTGCAAATGACTTGACAGATGATGGAGATATCTACAGGCAACGGCAGAAACTGTATGTGCAAGCAAACATGTTGTGCCGCAAATTTAGTATGTGCTCTGAGTTGGTCAAGATCTCACTCTTTAAAGCATACTGTACACCATTGTATACAGCACACCTGTGGTGCCACTACAAACAGGGCAGCATGAGGAAACTCATGGTGGCATACAATGACAGCATGAGGCTGCTGCTCAGAATTCCTAGGAGGTCAAGTGCAAGCCAAATGTTTGTCAATGCTGGGGTACCTACTTGTGCAGATGTGCTGCGTAATCTTATGTATAAATTCATGTGCAGGGCATCTGAGTCACAAAATACCCTAGTTGCTGTCCTGGCCAGCCCTAAATGTAGCTCTGTGAGACTCTTCTCAAGCATGTGGAATCACTGGCGAGCATGCTTGTATGTGGGACAATGACTTGAGAATTATCATATATATGTGTTTTCTCTTTGGTTTTTTTTGTTCCCCCTTCTTTTTCTTTGTCAGTTGTTCCAGGTTTTTGTTTGTTTGTTTTTTTTGTTTTGTTTTTAAGATATGTACTGTGTTGTGATGCTTGTCTTTTTAATGTGATATGGATCCCCCTGGGTCTGGAATAAAGAATGAATTGAATTGAATTGACTTTTTATCTTAAGACTAATAGGTAATTAGGTAGACTAGTCGAGAGAGAGGCGAAATTCATTCATCTTCCATTCTGACAGCTCAACGTGGCTGTTGCAGTGAATCAAATAGATATGTTGTTGATGTGATTGGGCCGCCACAGGCGAAATTTGCACCTCATTTGCATAATATTAAACCTGGTCGATTGTTTTCGCTTCACTTCGCTCCCGTTTGCTTGCCTTCGCCTGCGTCATAGGAGTGAATGCTGAAGTTTGCTTTGCTTGACCAAATTCTAACAGGTTAACTAATAGGTTTACTTGACGCCGGAGTCAGGATAGTGTCATAACAGCGTCATAACAGTCATGACATGCACGATGTATCGGCTAGATGTATCGGTATCGGCCGATATTTGACATTTCTCAACACATCGGACATCGGTCCAATTGGTAAAACTGGGCCGATGTTAACGCCGATGTTTTTTTTATATGTTACGGTTATAAAAGATTAGACTTGACGGTGACTTTCATTGTTTGTCTTCTAGTTTGTCTCTATTTTTCATCTAATTTCATCACAGGGAGTTAAAAAGTGTTTTAGGAAATAAGAGGACATTAAAAAATTCAGTTTGTTTGCATCATTGTCAGTCTGTATTAAATTGTATCTCTTTAAAAAAAAACAAAAAAAACATCGCTATCGGTTAATGTCGGTTATCGGCCAAAACCGCAATATCAGTATCGGATATCAGCATCGGCCGAAACCGCAATATCAATATCGGATATCAGCATCGGCCGAAACCGCAATATCAGTATCGGATATCAGCATCGGCCGAAACCGCAATATCAGTATCGGATATCAGCATCGGCCGAAACCGCAATATCAATATCGGATATCAGCATCGGCCGAAACCGCAATATCAATATCGGATATCAGCATCGGCCGAAACCGCAATATCAATATCGGATATCAGCATCGGCCGAAACCGCAATATCAATATCGGATATCAGCATCGGCCAAAACCGCAATATCAGTATCGGATATCAGCATCGGCCGAAATTTTTCACATCGTGCATCCCTAGTCATGGATGAGTCATAAACATGTCAATGTCATAAACGCTTTATGGTCATGAAAAGTTGACATTATTGGGGCTGGTGTTACCATAAACAAATGTTTCTTAATGATATCAGTCATAAAATGTTTATCACTTTGACGTAATATGTATGACACATTCATGACTGTTACGACACTCTTATGATACTCTTGTGTCATTCATACTGTATGAAGCCGGTGTCAAGTAAAGTGTTAACCATGTAACTAAGATTTGTTTTATGTCTGCTACAAGAAGACAACCCGAAGCCCAACCACATACAGTGCCCTCCATAATTATTGGCACCGCTGGTAGAGATGTGTTAAAAGCCTTAAAATAAATTCAGTGTTTATTGCAGAAGAATACTGTCACACTGAAAATTGTAGGAAAATGTAGCCTTCAACTCAAATGAATTGTAAGAAAATAAAAAAATCCCTGACTAAAAAATAATTATTTTTCATTAAATCACCTGTTCCACAATTATTGGCACCCTTAACAATTCCCAGGAAATAAATATAATTGAAGCATTTCTGTCATTTCTACAGTAGTTTACAAAGTTTACCAGAGTATGTAGGAACATTTAATTAGTAATTTATCACTTCCTGTTTCCCTGGGGTATAAATATGACGTGACACCGAGGCCATTTCTCTTATCCACTCTTAAACATGGGAAAGACAAAGGAACACAGCATACAAGTGAGGCAGATGTGCGTCAACCTTCACAGGTCAGGCAGAGGCTACAAGAAGATTGCCACTCAACTGCAGCTGCCCATATCCACTGTGAGAGGAATAATTAAGAAGTTCAAAACAACTAGAACAGTGGTAAACAAGCCTGGACGAGGACCCAAGTTTATTTAGCCACCACGCACAGTGAGGAGGATGGTAAGAGAAATCAAAAGATCTCCAAAGCTCACTGTTACAGAATTACAACAAATGGTAGCATCCTGGGGTCACAAAGTCTCCAAATCAACCATCAGGCGCTGTCTACACGCCAACAAGCTGTTTGGGAGGCATGCACGGACAAAACCTTTCCTCACTCACAATCATAAACGCAAGCGTCTGGAGTTCGCCAAGCGGTATTGGGGCTTCAACTGGGACCGTGTGCTTTGTTCAGATGAGACCAAGATTGAGCTTTTTGGCAACAAACACTCTAAGTGGGTCTGGCGTACCACGAAAGATGCGCATGCTGAAAAGCACCTCATACCCACTGTGAAGTATGGGGGTGGGTCAGTGATGCTGTGGGTCTGTTTCGCTTCCAAAGGCCCTGGGAACCTTGTAAGGGTGCATGGCATCATGAATGCTTTGAAATACCAGGACATTTTAAATCAAAATCTGTTGCCCTCTGCCCGAAAGCTGAAGCTGGGTCGTCACTGGGTCTTTCAGCAAGACAATGACCCTAAACATATGGCCAAATCTACACAGAAATGGTTCACCAGACACAAAATCAAGCTCCTCCCATGGCCATCTCAGTCCCCTGACCTCAACCCCATTGAGAACCTGTGGGGTGAGCTGAAGAGGAGAGTACAGAGGAGAAGATTATAGGAGAAGATTAGGTGCTGTTTTGTTGGCAAAAGGGGGTTGTACAAAATATTAACACCAGGGGTGCTAATAATTGTGACACACATTATTTGATGTCAAATAATTATTTCTTTATGTGGGATTTTTTCCCCACTGAATAAATGCACTTGTATTGAAGGTTGGATTTTTCTCTTTTTTTCCATTAAGGTCCCATATTATTTAGAAAAAAAAATAAATAATTGGAAGCTAAAAAACACATCTCAACCAGGGGTGCCAATAATTATGGAGGGCACTGTAGGTTAATTTGTAAGTGTGTGTGTGTGTGTGTGCGTGCATGCGTGTGTGTGTGTGTTTGTGTTTGTGTGCGTGCTTGCGTGCGTTAGAGACAAGCCCTTCTGATGGTCTGCAATAGTCAGCGCCTGTTTTTATGTTTGTTTTGAGTTTCCTACTGTTCTCCTCTAAACTGCACTTGGCGTGTGTGTGTGTCTGTGTGTGTGTGTGTGTGTGTGTGTGTGTGTGTGTGTGTGTGTGTGTGTGTGTGTGTGTGTGTGTGTGTGTGCTGGGGAGAGGAAGTAAGAACTAAAGGAAAGGGAGAGGACAGTGGAAGCCTGGGGACCATGACTCATCCTTTTTTAAACACACACACACACACACACACACACACACACACACACACACACACACACACACACACACACACACACACACACACACACACACATGTAGACACACGTACGGGTACACACACACACACACACACACACACACACACACACACACACACACACACACACACACACACACACATACGTAGACACACGTACGGATACACACACACACACACGCACACATCCGTACACACACACACATATGCACACATAACGTACACAGACGTACGATGCACACACGCGGGCACACACACACACACACACACACGTACGAGTACACACAAGCACACACACTA
>NC_085879.1:36237703-36260203 GCF_034702125.1 Engraulis encrasicolus | reverse complement strand
GCGACTCATGTCAGAGGGTAACACCTCGCGGTTGTGCGCTTGATATAACCAAACTCGCGGTCGTCACGCTTGACTTTTTTTTGCAAACTGAATTCATTTGGAGTTGTAACTCCGCTGGCATTCTAACGCAGAGAACAACTGTCAGGTTTAGGCCAAATCGATGTGGGCCAGTGCTTTAGGGTCTAGAACTAGCTCTAGAAATCTAGTAGCCTGGCTCTGACTTTGCTGTACCCGCTGCGCAGCTCCTCCCTCTCTAAAGGAGCCGCTGCCCTTTTTAACAGTCAGTGGCAGATTCATTCTCTCTCTCTCTCTCTCTCTCTCTCTCTCTCTCTCTCTCTCTCTCTGCCCTTTAGAAATGCTGAATTGTTGAGGTCATTTTGTTTAAATAGTCTAAATGTTTGATAGTTTTATCTGTATTTGCCACTACAATTTACAGCACTGTTCATTTTGAAATGTCAGTATATTATGACTATAAATGCTTCCTAACATATTCGAAACACTTTTCAAATATTGCAGTGATTTTTTTTTTCATCACCAAATATCAACCATTTTTTTGATGATGAGATGCATTTTGGAAAAAAGAGATGGACTCTGGTCTAATGCGCCATCTTAAGAAACCCCCTAGGTTTTTTTTCGTCATTATTTCGCTAGCGTGCCTATTCTGAATGACCCATTTTGATATAGATTAATCTAGATTAATCTAGATTAATTTCATAATTACAGTGAGATTAATCTAGATTAAAAAAATTAATCTATGCCCACCCCTAATCAAGACTCACATGTGTAGGCTATTATGTAGCCCTAGGCTAATTTAGCATAGGCTATCCTAAACGTTGAGGCAGCATGCTGTTTCTTTCTTTCTTAGTAGCCTACTTTGAACGCAATGTGTCGTTTGTTTTGGTTCTCCCCTTTTATTTTATAAAAAATCAAGGGTATCACTGCATAGACATGCAGAGAGCTTAGGCTTATAACAACTTCGACATTTGGAACAACTATCCGAAGTGGGCACGCATCGTTAACAGTTCTCTCGGTCAGACTTGGATGATGTTTCTTAGCGCACGTAACATCTTGGAACTTTACGCAGTAGCACAGTGACTAGAAAGTGGCATTTCCTTTCTTTGGTAGAAAATTGTTCCTGTTTAGCCTACATTGCATCATATCAGGTCTTAGGTAAATGGAGGAAATCAAGTAGTTATTTGCTTTTAATTGAGAACTAGTTTACAGTGATGGCTTTTAGCAAACACAACATTACTTTTGGACATAACTAATGCCGTCGTGTGCCACCCATGGTGCCATAGGTTTCTGACCCTGTATAGCGCTGAGAGATACCTCTGAAATCTAACGCAGAGCTCACAGAGATGACTAAAAACCGTCAAAAACCGTCCACGGAAAAGTGTTAAGTTTGGCAGAAGGGCGATAGCCTACTGGCATTGATCTGGCTTTCTTGTAAATAAATACAGACAGGACTAAGGGTCGACCGATATATCGGCCGGCCGATATATCGGGCCGATATTTGCGTTTATTAAGTGTATCGGTATCGGCCGATACGCAGGCCGTTTTGGCCGATACGCCCACCCCGAAATTTTGACTACAGACGGGCAGCTCTGTGTTGCTATGCTGGCAGACCCACAATGCACGCTGCTGCGTCACCCCTCCCCCTCTCATTGAGTAAAGTAAACAGCCTTGCAGGCTGCCACAAAGTTTTAGACTTTCAGACGCATAATATTTTAATGTGGACACTGAATGACATGGCATGTGCATGTAATAGGCCTAAAGTGAGAATGTTTCAGCTCCATCCATTTTCTGTACTGATTTTAATTCCCTGGTTCACTGTCCAGTCAATAATCACCACCATTTGCCATCTTTTACCTACCGTTGTAACTGTCTACCGGCAGTGTCTAATTTCCACCGCCTTTCAAAATGCGCATTTCATACCGTCATTCATTTATCAACTTCAATCTGTTTTAGCAACATCTAATAGGTAGCAAACACCACTTGCAAACTGGCTAAATTAAAATATTGTAAACCATTTCTGTAGCATTTAACCAACCAGCTCTTCCAACGAGGGTAAACTACTGTTTTTATTTCCCTGGTTCATTGTTCGGTCATTTATCACCCCCATTTGCAAACCATTTTGAACAGGGGTGTTTTTACTGGTGGGATTCTTTGCAATGTATTTTATAATATGAAAATAAGAACATGGTTTTACTTGTCTATGTGTTTTGTTTGCATTTCTTTGGTTTGTTATTTTGGGCTTTTGTTTGTTATTTAGTTGATTTGATTTATTTTGTGAAAGGCCCTAGTAAATCAAGTACACCTATACAGGTGAAAAAATAGGCATAAATATTTAAACCCATAATAATCTTGGGGTCATCCCCAACATTTTTCAAATTTACAGTCAAGCTCTATGCTATTGTACCACTGTCAAGCCACAGTCCTTTGAATTTTTAATGCCTTATGTAGGCCTATACCTTTTTAGGTGGCTATAATGAAAAACTTGAAAAACTAGTTGCTCAGTGTGCTTTGTACATGACAGTTATTTTCCTGTTATTCATGTTATGGTGTGATGAAAAGGTGATGAGATAGGATTTTTTATTTTTTTTTAAATGATACAGTACTGATTTTTGTCATTTTTAACACTTTTTAACAATATCGGCATCGGCGTATCGGAAATCGGGTATCGGCTAAGGGTGATGGAAAAAATATCGGTATCGCATCGGCCATTAAAAAACCTGTATCGGTCGACCCCTAGACAGGACGCCGATACTCTGAAAGCGGTCCCAAAATCATAGCGTTACGGCCGTAACGGGTTGTAGCCTAACGCAAGTTTGCGCTTGCTAGAACCCTGACAGGACTCTGGATTTTTCCGAGGTGTGGCGGGGCACAGTGAAGGCGCTGCGGCCCGCCACGGTGAAATGAATTTAGCGGAAACCCTGGAGTCTTATATCATACAAGGAGCTGCTTTTGAATCAACTCTGTCAATCAGTCGTAAGTTCTAAGGGCCATTACAGTCAAGAAACACAAGATGGGATGTAATGGGGTCGCAACTCGAAGCACTGGGATGATTTACTTGTGCTTATCAAAATATAGCACACTCGCGCACACACGTACGCACGCACGCACGCACACAAACACACACACACACACACACACACACACACACACACACACACACACACACACACACACACACACACACACACACACAGACTTGCTGTTCTTATCAAAGTGTGTGTCTCGTCGTAGATTGTCTGGAAGCCCTATCCTGTGAGTGCTTGCGTGTGTACGTGCGTGGGTAGGTCAGTGTCTTTGATGCAAACAGATCAACATATCCACAAATAACCCCCCCCCCACACACACACACACACTGGCTTGACTCATTTATATTTACACTTGCAAGCACGCACACGCACACACGCACGTCGCATGCATGCACGCACAAGGAATATCCAGTTTAAGGTATTTACTTTGAGTTCATGTACTGTGTGTGTGTGTGTGTGTGTGTGTGTGTGTGTGTGTGTGTGTGTGTGTGTGTGTGTGTGTGTGTGTGTGTGTGTGTGTGTGTGTGTGTGTGCCTGTGCCTGTGCCTGTGCCTGTGCCTGTGCGTATGCGCACGTGTGTGTGTGCGTGCCTGTGTGTTTGTGTGTGTGTGTGAGTTCATGTACACATTTCTGGTGTGCGTGCGTGCGTGCATGTGTGTACGTATGTGTGTTTAGGTGTAGGTATGGTATGCATAGGTATGGCTTTGCATGTCTGTGTGTGTGTTTGTGTGTGTTCATGATTGTGTTCACCGCTTTTCTTTGTCCTTTGCTTTCTTTCCTCATCTAATCGCTCCTCTTCTCCTCTTCTCTTCCTCCCTCCGTCATTCTACTATCCCTTCCCTCCTCTTTACAACTTCTTTTCTCTCTCCTCCTCCCTTTTTTCTTTCTCTCTTCCTTTCTTCCTTTCTTTCTTCCTCCCTTGCTCTCTCTCTCTCTCTCTCTCTCTCTCTCTCTCTCTCTCTCTCTCTCTCTCTCTCTCTCTCTCTCTGCTCTGTGTTGTATTGAATAGCGCAGCAGGAGAGTTCATTAGGACTGTGAGTCATCGCCAGGCCCACACCCATCTGCTGCAGCTCTGCTCTTCTCTCCTCTCCTCTCTTTTCTTCATTCCTCTCTTTTCTTCATTCCTCTCCTCTCTTCTCTTCTCTTTTCTTCATTCCTCTCCTCTCCTCTCCTCTCTTTTCTTCATTCCTCTCCTCTTTTCTTCATTCTTCTCTTCTCTTCTCTTCTCTTCTCTTCTCTTCTCTTCTCTTCTCTTCTCTTCTCTTCTCTTCTCTTCTCTTCTCTTCTCTTCTCTTCTCTTCATTCCTCTCCTCTCCTCTCCTCTCCTCTCCTCTCCTCTCCTCTCCTCTCCTCTCCTCTCCTCTCCTCTCTTTTATTCATTCATCTCATCTTCTCTCCTCTCCTCTCCTCTCCTCTCCTCTCCTATCATCTCCTCTCTTTTCTTCATTCCTCCCCTCTCCTCTTTTCTTCTCTTCTCCTCTCCTCTCCTCTCTTCTCCTCTCCTCTCCTCTCCTCTCCTCTCCTCTCCTCTCCTCTCCTCTCTTCTCTTCTCTTCTCTTCTCTTCTCTTCTCTTCTCACCTCTTGTCTTCTCTCTTCTCTCCTCTCTTCTTCTGAGAAATACAGATTGAGATAGAGAGAGTGTGATGGAGAGAAACAGAGGGGGGAATAGAATTGTGGTTCTCCTCACACAACACAGAGAAAAGGAGAATGGATGGATGAGAGGGATGGAGAGATAGGATGTACAGTAGAAGGTGCCGTAAGTGCAGGAAGAGGTAGAACAGACGAAAGAGGGAAAAAAAGGGGGGGAAATGAAATAGCACATCAACAATGGAAAGAGAGATATTGTATTGACTGTGATATGCACTTATTCTCCTGACCTCCACATTATTTTTTCCTTTTTTTTGTTTTTTTTTGTTTTTGTATTTGTCTTGCCTCTATAAAAAAATACCATAAATAAAAAGTATCAAAAAAACAATGGAAAGAGAGATGAGCAGCGGAAGAGAGATGAAGATGGAAGAGCTAAGTACTCATCCTACTGGTATGATATTTTTTCCAATGCTTTTCTAAATCCAACAAAACGTTTAAAACCGACCCACCTGTTGCCATCTTGAGAGGGACAGGGGCTCTTCTTTTGGCGAATACATTTGAGGCTCAAGCGGTCTCTTTAGGGATGGTTGTGGCAAAGAATATTCTCCTGCAGATGTGGAAAAGTGACTTTGTACCAAGCTGGGAAATGGGGGATGTGTTGAGCCTGGAGAAGATCAGTTACCAAACTCACATACGAACAGTCACACAAATCGGACGATAACACAACCTCCTCAGTGGAGAAGTCAAGTCAAGTCAAGTAGGTTTTATTGTCAATTTCTTTACATGCACTGGTCATACAAAGAATTTGAATTTGAAGCATTTCTTGCTTTCCCATGCAGACATAGACTAATCTAGGTAAGGACATAGACCGTATAGACATAGACAGTACTTATACATGGACATGAGACAGTATGGACATAGACAGTGCTCATACAGACATTTAAGGTGCAAGACTACTAGTCCTACTTAAGAGGAAAAAACTGAGTCCTTTATTGCAAGACCTAAATGCTCTATATTGTCACATTTTATCAATGACTGTGATAAATGTTTGGCAATATGCGATGTTCCGTTTATAACCCCCAAAAAACATTTTAAAATATATATATATATAAAAAGAGGGAAAAGCTATAGATGAGATGAGAGATATGTAGAATGAAGGAGGGACAGAATTGGGGAATAGACGAAAAGAAAAGAGAATGGAAGGCAACATAAAGAGAAGGAAAGTGACGGAGGAAAAGGAAGGATGAATGGAAGAGAGGTGCAGAGGAGGCCTGGATGGAGGAGAAGATATATAGATGGTCTGAGGCCAGAGAGAGAGTGACAGAGAGAAAGAAAGAGAGTCAGAGATGGGAGAGAGACTCATCTTTCCTCTTCATTGATCACACACACACACACACACACACACACACACACACACACACACACACACACACACACACACACACACACACACACACACACACACACACACACACACACACACACCACCCACGTCATTGATCCAAACACTTAACATTTTACTTCCCAATATGTTCTTACACACTCAGTCACACAAACACATATAGGCACACGCAGACACACACACTCTCTCTCACACACACACACACACACACACACACACACACACACACACACACACACACACACACACACACACACACACACACACACACACACACACACACATACCAGTTTCACCGCCCGCATCATCACTGATGCAAAAAGTTTGCATTGTTTTACCACATTTCTTTCTTTCTCTGCGCAGTGCACACACACACACACACACACACACACACACACACACACATACACACACACACACACACACACACAAACACACGCTCATGCACTCACATACAAACTTTTGGGTCCATAGAACAATGCTGTGTGCTTGTGCGTATCCGTGGATGTGTGCGTGCATGTGTGCATGCGTGTGTGTGTATGATAGCGGGAGCATGTGAGTTCATATGTGGGTGTGTTTGTGTGTGCTAGCGTGTGTGTGTGTGTGTGTGTGTGTGTGTATGCGTTTGTGTGTGTGTGTTTGTGTGTGTTTGTATGCGTGTGTGTGTGTGTGTGTGTGTGTGTGTGTGTGTGTGTGTGTGTGTGTGTGTGTGTGTGTGTGTGTGTGTGTGTGTGTGTGTGTTTGTGTGTGCTTGCACGTGTGTGAGTTCGTGCCATAGGTGAGTCATCATCGCGTCTTCAAATCATCTTTGTCGTTGTGAGTGAACTTTTTCACAGGAACACCAGAATGGCACCATGTAGAGCAGTGTGTGTGTGTGTGCGCGTGTGTGTGTGTGTGTGTGTGTGTGTGTGTGTGCGCGTGTGTGTGTGTGTGTGTGTGTGTTGCATTTGTTGTTGCAAAGGGAAAAGAAGCAACATCGTGCGTCGCCCTCAAACCACCCCAACCTTAGACACAGTCGCTCATGACTTATTTTTGCACATATTTTTCTTTTTCATACTCAACTATCCTAATTTTTCCAGAAGCAATTGCCCTTGAGCAAGGCACCTAAACCCAATACCCTGTACTGATAATAACTCTGAGCCACGTTGGATAAAAGCGTCAGCTTAGTCTAATTCAATATAATGTAATGTAGTCTTTCTTTCTTTTTTCCTGTTGTATGAGGAATGATTTGTAGAGTTACTTGGGCACAATCCCTGGTGCTAAACAAAAAAAGTAACTTTTTTTTTGAAAAATAAGTTGGCACACTCCTTTTGGATTTTTTCTTTTTTAAGTTATTTTTTCTCTTTATTCATTTACTGGCAAGCATGATGACGTTTTGACCTCTTGGTCTTCCTCAGATTCCTATGAGGAATGAAGTGGAAAATGCTTTGGATGGTTGGAGCTCTAATGTTGATGTTCACATTGAAGTACAGTACAGTCAAAGTTGTTTTGTCTAAGTTACCTCACTTGGCGGCCATATTGGAAACACCTTGGGGAATCTATTTCGATCAGTAAGTCCCAGCCCTATGAAAATGAATGGGGAGTTACGAATTCTCGGATAACTGCCGGTCGTCGTGGAAATCACATGGTTAAAACCGTCGGGAAAAGTTGATCCGAATAGCGTGTTACGTTGCTTTGTCGTGAATCACACTAAAGCAGCACTTTTCGCACTCGTTATTTTGACACTGTGCAGGCGCTGTATTTCCATAACGGCACGAGAGGAGCAGTGGAGAAACATTGGCAGCCGTGGTGCAATGGTTAGGGAGTTGGACTGTTGATCACAGGATTGCAGGTTCGTATCCTGCCCTCAGGCTACCTCTCCTTACACCTCCATCCATGGCTGAAGTGCCCTTGAGCAAGGCACCTAACCCCACGTTTTCTCCTGGGACTGTTACCAATAGCCTGTAATATCTCTAAGTCGCTTTGGATGAAACAAAAAAAGTGTGAGCTAAGTGTAATGTAATGTAATAATAATTAAGTGGAGCACAAAGCTCCAAGATGACTAGAGTGCTGTTTGTTTGGCTCTGCATAATGATTGGCTGTTGACAGGCGGTATATTTGCACACATCCTCCATACTGCCATTAGGAACTTTTCACATTCATCTCTATGGGTGAGTTTTCAGTGCTCCGTCTCCACTTCATAGACTGTCCCTGATACAGTAAAGTACAGTACAGAGCTGCACTTGAAATGCCTGTCAGCATGTCATCTGTCATACGCACACACACACACACACACACACACACACACACACACACACACACACACACACACACACACACACACACACGGACATACGTACACACACACGCACAAATGCATGCACGCAAACACGCACACACTGTGCACACAGATGCATGTCCATGCGTATACATCACTCTGTCACTGCTGCAGACAGAGCGTCCATGTCAGCAGAGTGAACTCCCATCGCTGTAACTTTCTTCAAGTTTTCTGAAGTTCTCTTCGACTGTGACATTTTCTACCAGTCTAGAGGGCTAGATAATGTCTGTGACTTTTCAAAAGTGTTGACACCGTGACAAGCTAGACGACTAGACAGACACACATGCACGCACGCACACACACACACACACACACACACACACACACACACACACACACACACACACACACACACACACACACACACACACACACACACACACACACACACACACACACACACACACACAATCTACTAAGGCTGTAACGATATTGCATCGAACCGAGGTATCGCGGTACGCAGACCCACGAACCCCTATCGCGAAACTGCCTCGCAGAATCGCGATGCGCCCTTTAAAAGTTGTTACCAAAGTTCTTCCCTAACAAAATCTCTGTTGTTACCCCTCAGTCTAGAAAACAGCAGCATAAAGGCAAATGTTTGCATGTGTGCTTAAAAAAAGACAAGTAGAAAAGGGGCGCACATGTGCGAGTAACACTTCCATTCATCCCTCTCTTATAAAATGTTCCGTCCAACCAGCACGTGCATTTGTTATTATCAATTGCCTGAGCAACCTCCGCGAGACGAAACACTTGGAAACGTCGGAAGGTAAAGCACAGAAATTAACAACAGACCCAAGAAGGCTTTATCAAACGTGTGAAGGTGTTAAGATTCATGCATGCGCCGATGCTGTTGAGTGGAGATAGACGTTGAGCAGAGAGAGAGAAAGAGAGCGAGAGAGCGAGATGCTCCGCCTGCCCAAATTCATAAACCACGCGACGCTCTATCAGGGAAGTGTCTGAAGTCGGGCGAACGTTGAGGTCGATGCGGATATTAATAGGCAGCGTTATTCTTCCCCGCATTGACCGCCTGCCTAGCGAAAACATGCTCCATTTCAGCCTGCATCCATTCCCGCTCTTGACAAAATGTCAAATCACAAAACCAAACAAAGGACAACGTGCCTGTTGCATAGTGAGAGGCTAACTGAGTTTCGAGTTTTGTTTGTATAAGCGTGCGCGCGCTGCTGCACGATCAAAAAAGTTTAAAAAATATTAAACATCAAAATTAAGTGTTGCATTTTTGTAAGTAACTTTACACAACATGTTTCCTGACGAAATATGACCAGTGTTGTTTCAGTTAATGTTTGGATATTAATTTGATAATGTTTGATAATGTGAGACAGTTGTTAGACTAATAGGCTACCTACTGGAACCCTGACCCTTCTCTCTCCGTCCATGTCTCCCTCACACACGGTCAGCATCTCAGCATCATATGATCTAAGCCTATTAATAAGAAGCCTACTTTTCCTTGGTGAACTAATATCCCTTATTGTGCTTTGATGTCAACACCTGGGGAACAGGTTGCAGTGGTATATCTGCAGCATCATTTAGGTACACCTACAAAATTAATGTAGGCAGGTAGGCCTAAATGCAAAAAGAAGTCATATATATATAGCCTATATAGGCCTATAATTTATTTTCTTCTTTTTTTCATTTAAAAATAAAATAAAATCGTGGGGCATATCGAACCGTGGGTCATATATCGTGATACAAACCGAATCGTGGGTTGGGTGTATCGTTACAGCCTTACAATCTACTGTAGGTGACAAAGACTCCGCTCGCTCTCACAGTTTCTGTCAAATATTTTGCGCAACATTTGTCGTCTGGGCTATGAATTGGCCTGGACTGGCTCTTTTTTCTCCTATTTTTCTTCCTCTCTCTTCTGTTCTCTTCTCTATTTCTTCCTTTCATCGCTCACCTCATCTTTTCCATGTTCACTGTTCTTCCTCTCCTGTAGTGATCGTCTGTCACCTGACTGCTAAGCTTGACACTGATTGGTCTAATTTACAGCAGCCTGCCAATCACCCGTCAGCACACTACTGGCAGCCTGACAGGAAGTAAGAGGTCGTCCATCTCCGAGGTGACAGGAAGTGAGAATCTATGGCTCAATCCAATTCCGATGGCTCACTCGCTCCCGCACTACCTCACCGCGTGGTGCGTTATCACAGCATTGCATTGTAGCATTGTTCTGCAGTGCACTGTGTTAGATGTGGAAGCCATGGCCTAATGGTTAGGGAGATGTTTTTAAAGGTACACTGTGTAGGATGGTGGCCAGGATAGGTGTTGCAACTATGCTGCTCATTGAAATTGGGCTGACTATTGCCAAATTTCATCTTTACTGAATAATAAACTATTATTTACTAGTATTACCAAAGTACAGTAAGTTCTGCAGCTATAAATGTCTATTTCTGGAAATTCAAAATGGTGGAGAGAGGAGAGTGAAAAATGCAATTTTCCAGTCATTATGAATACTTGGAATTTGATGGTGGTAGTACTGTTCGTATTTGTGAAAACCTCAATATTGTGGCCCTATGAAACACTATATAGTGTGCGTTGTCATGTTGATTTGATTGATATGTTTCAGAACTGTATGCAGAGGTGTTGAGTAGGTTAAAGTAAATTCATGGTGTAAGAACAACACTAGCATGTGATATTTACCTCATTATATCCACTGAGGAAGATAGACTGTGTTACTGAAAAACACTAAAAACCTAAAAACCATAGCCTTGATCCAACCAGCGCTATCAGCTCACCGTGAGACAAGTTACACAGCTCTACTGGTTACTCAGATAAGCTTCCTGTGTTAAATGGAAAGTGTGTTTCTTTTTTTACTTCTACTTTTACTCTTGACACCTCTGACTGTATTGTAACGGTGTGGTGATTGGGGGAACTGCAATCTTTAAAAAAATATTAAATCCCAAAACACCGTCAGCAAAAATATCAGTGAATCAGTCAGTGGAAAGCATGAGACGAGGCAGTTCCTTAACTTTCACAATCTTCATTCATTAAATGTTCATTAAATCCAACAAAAAAGGTATATCCAACAAAAGAGGTATTAAATCCAAACGGCAGTGTAATCCAATATGTCCCAAGAACAAAAAATAGTCATTGTTATCAACTCTCCAAAAATAGGAAAAAAAGGAGAGGAAGAAGATAGAGAAGGTAAGTGTAGTGTTGTAATGTGGGTGTGTGGAATTGTGTGCGTTTCTGGGCTTGTGGTGGAGTTGCGTTTTAACTTGTCAAGGTGTGTAGGCTACTATTGTTTGGGGGTGAAGGGCAAGACGGAGAGAGCAGCCAGCGAAGTTAGTGGCAATATCCAGCCAGTTCATTTACTCACGAGTCTTCTTATTGAAGAGGGAACCACCCAGGTCCTTTTAGACGATGCATTCCATTCTTCTTGTGCAAAGACAATGTCGGCACGCTTACGGCAGTTATTTCGGATATCACGAATGCTCCGTAGCAATAGTACCAAACGTAACGGTTTTAGATCCAGGCTGGATACTTGGGCTCACAAAGTTTACTGTGTTGTGTGCGTGTGTGCGTGTTACTGCTCTCATTTTGGAGTGAGTGAGGGGAGTTTTTGAAACAAGAGGGAACTGGAATGCCACACTGATTGCAATTGCGCTCAGCTGCGCTTAATTGGGACGAGCTCCGAGCTCAGCGCAGGTGAGCGGAGGAGGGGAAGAAGACAGACCGTCACATTATGTCATGTATTATGTAGTGACGAGGTGAACATTTCAGTCTTTTTCTGAGGTAAGCAGGGACAGATCATGACTCCATGCGGCCTGGGCCAGGCAACAAAAAAGCCCCCCCTCCATGGATGTTTCTCGTTTACAAAAAGATTTAGAGGGTTTTTTTTTTTTAGGGCTTTTGCCTTTATTTATTTTTGACAGGACAGTAGAGGAGAGACAAGAAATGAGTGGGGAGAGAGATCCAGGGAAGGATTGACAAATGACCTGGGCCGGAATCGAAGCTGGGTCGCCGGCGTAGTAACCCAGTGCCCTACCGTTAGGCCGTTATGAGCAGTTTTCACTCTTCGTTTTCAGTCAATGTTCCTGATATCCACATCCATCCACCACAAGATGATTGACTGCAATGTGATAATGTCATGGAACAGAAATCTGTGATATTTTTGCAATTGCGTTGTTTTAGAGACTAAAAGACTTAAATAATTAACTAATGATGAACAGAACATTAATACATTGTTGAAAATGAGTGGGAAATGTTATGTTTATCAATATGTTTATGTATATTTCTCAAACATTTACAATTGTTTTGTGAATGGATAAAAATACCCGGCTAAAATGTTTGTAAAATCTTACATATACATATAACAATCTAACATATTGTTTGTATATATTTTATTAAACATACATAAAACTTAGTGAATTAATGAAAAACATTTGTTAATGTTTTGGTCATCATTAGTTAATTATTAGTTAAGTCTTTATGATGCTTTTCATGCATCCGCTATTATTAAGTGTTACCCAGACACCGTTTCTGGACGCCTCTGTGTACTGATGTAACGAGAGGAGACGGTGTATCTATGTCAAGGTAAACTGCCTTTTGTGTGTTTTATAACTGTGACGCATTCAAAAATCCATCGACTCTGACTCTGACTCATTCGCCGCAAAGTCTCCGAAGTGATCAGAAAGAGACCAGATCTGTCTGATTAGGGCGCATAAACAGACTCGTAGTCAGTCAACTATTACGTTTTTTTGTCTTCATGCTTATTTCGTTTCTTTCCTTTTTTTAAATATATTTGGGCGCTTTTCACCTTTATTCTTGACAGGACAGTGAAGGACAGACAGGAAATGAGTGGGGAGAGAGAGACGGGGAAGGGATCAGCAAATGACCCAGGGCGGAATCGAACCCGGGTCGCCGGCGTAATAACCCAGTCTTCGTCCTTATGCTTATTTCTTCCACCATGATAGTCAGTGAACTCTCATAGTCAGGCAACTGTACCCTTAAGACCCCCTGTGATAAAGCAGCAAGACTGTAGGCAGTGACAAAATGTAAATGTTTTTTTTTTATAAAGACCCGTGAATGATCAGGAAACTACATGAGGTGTTTTATTTCACTTTGGGATGTTTTTATTTTTATGTGTGTTTTCCCTTTGGATGCTTGTTTGTTTGTTTGTTGTGTTTGGATGTTTGTTTTGTTTTCCCATCACCATAAGTGCAGTCTCAACAGCCAGGAGGCCAATATCTAGTCAACCAGTGCACCAGAACCTGCCTCTTTCCTGCTCAGTGTCTACTTTGCTTGTGTGTGTGTGTGTGTGTGTGTGTGTGTGTGTGTGTGTGTGTGTGTGTGTGTGTGTGTGTGTGAGAGAGAGAGAGAGAGAGAGAGAGAGAGAGAGAGAGAGAGAGAGAGAGAGAGAGAGAGAGAGAGAGAGAGAGAGAGAGAGAGAGAGAGAGAGAGAGAGTGGAGCCCACGGGAGAGAGAGTGATGACGTGTGTGTGTGTGTGTGTTTGTGTATGTGTGTGTGTGTTTACATGTGTGCTTGCGTGCGTGTGTGCGTGTGTTTGTGTATGAGAGAGAGAGCGGTGACGTGCGTGCTTGGCTTCATATCGCTGCATTCCGTGGCACTTAAATAAATTACTGCCATCACACTGATCCTTGGCTGCTGATTGGTCGGCTCGTATCCATGGTAGCTGAAGGCATCATCGTCCAGGTCTCCAGAGTAAGAGGATGAGCGGAGAGCAGCGCAGTGCAGGAAAATAACACCACAGCTGATTAGCTCGCAGTGTGTGTGTGTGTGTGTGTGTGTGTGTGTGTGTGTGTGTGTGTGTGTGTGTGTGTGTGTGTGTGTGTGTGTGTGTGTGTGTGTGTGTGTGTGTGTGTGTGTGTGTGTGTCTGCGTGCATGTGTGCGTGCATGCGTGTGTCTGTGTCTGTTTATCTGTGTGCATGGATGAGTGTGAGTGTGTGCGTGTTATTGTGTGTGCGTGCGGGTATCTGTGTGTGTTTGTGTGTGCGTGCGGGCATTTGTGTGTGGGCACGTGTGTGTTTGTGTGTGCGTGCGGGCATTTGTGTGTGTCTGTAAGTGTGTTTGTGTGTGTGTGGGCATTTGTGTGTTTGTGTGTTTGCTCATTCAACTCAATGAACAGTGCTGGCCGGCTGGCTATCACTGCATCTGTAGGTGTGTGTGTGTGTGTGTGTGTGTGTGCGTGTGTGCGTGCGTGCGTGCGTGCGTGCGTGCGTGCGTGCGTGCGTGCGTGTGCGCGCGCAGCGCTGGCCTGGACGTCCACGTCCTGAGTCCAGGGTTCCCATCGTTGGTGATGCGTTCATGCCGATGAGTATTTGGGACCTGCGTAGCAAGTTAAGCTTGTTCTTTTTAATGCAGATCGTCAGGGAGGCTGATGGGGGGGGGCAAAGGGGACAAGGGCCCAGGGACAGAGGGGCCTAACATTGGTCCTCATTGCTTTGTATGTATGTTGTGTGGGGGGCCCTTTTACATGACTTTGTTCAAGGCCCAGCCAAAGCTGTCAGTAGCCCTGCAGATCGTGACGACCGAGGGCGCATAAAATAAGTTTGACTCAAACACACATAAAGACACATGCGCACACGTACACACACACACACACACACAAACGCACAAATGTACGCACGCACACCCGCACGCTTTTCCTCATATGTGTTCTAATAAGGGAACTCCATGGATCACGGAGAGACGCATACACACACACACACACACACACCTTTGATGAAACAGATAACTTTGTGAGTGTGCACGTATACCCAAAGAAAGATGCACACACACACACACCTCAGATGCACTTGCAACTAGTGACTCGTGACTCCATCACTCGTGTCCTCACGTGCTTATTTCTGCAGAGCGACAGGTAGACTGTGTGAGTGCGTGTGTGTGTGTGTGTGTGTGGGCGTTTGTGTGTGTGTGTGTATGCGTGCGTGTGGTTTTACACGTTTGTGAAAGCAATTGGGTATGAGTTTGTTTGTGTGTATGTGTGTGTCTGTGCACGCGTTTTTGTGTGTGTGCGAGTGTGGTGCGTCTTTGTGTGCGTGTGCGTGTGCGTGTGTGCTGTTTGACTTTTATTTTGTGTGTGTATTTGTGTGTGTGTGTGTGTTTGTGTGTGTGTGTGTGTGTGTTGTTTGACTCTTTGTGTGTGTGTGTTTGTGTGTGTGTGTGTGTGTGTGTGTGTTTGTGTGTGTGTGTGTGTGTCTTGTCCCTCGGGAGCGTATGGTGTTGAGAGTCGTGACTTGAGCTCCCGGTCCACACCAGCAGCTCTAAGAGAAACACAGCCCACCTCTCTCGCTCTTCTTTCTCTTTTCTCTCTCTCTCTCTCTCTCTCTCTCTCTCTCTCTCTCTCTCTCTCTCTCTCTCTCTCTCTCGCTCTACCCCTCTCTCTTTCTCTCTCTCTCTCTCTCTCTCTCTCTCTGCTGCAGAAGAACAGAATAGCACAGAATAACACTGTGCTCTTTCCTCTCCTCCTGTTGCAGAGAATCACAGCCGAACTCTCTTTCTGTTTTTCTTCTCCGCCACAGTAACAAAAAGAGCTCCCACTGGTCATTGATGTCCTGGAATACCGTGGGAATTCCATTGACGTTTTCCAGTCACATGTAAAGTCATGGAATTTTTGCCATTCCATTTTGAATTGTGCATGTTTGCAATATCATGGAATCTTGTAAACAGCAATAGCAAACATACAGTTCATGCTTGTTTCTTCCTGCTTTTGGTTCTGTCTAAACCATTTCCCTCTCTAAAATGTGCTCCATCGTAGTTTGCGAAATACTCAAGAAGCAAGAGAGAGTTGCAAATGGTGATTTGAAAAATATTGTGTGCATGTGTGTGTGTGTTTGTGTGTGTGTGTGTGTGTGTTGTGGTGTGGTGTGGTGTGGTGTGGTGTGGAGGATATGGATAAAATGTGTGAAGAAAGAAAGGCAAAAAGAGAGAAATACATATAAACAAGAGCAGGAGAGGGATAGAGGCTGCAATCTTGGAGGGGTGTAAATATTTATGTTGTGTAGGGGGCGTCTGGAGACAGAGGCTTGAGAGAGAGAGAGACAGAGAGAGAGAGAGAGAGAGAGAGAGAGAGAGAGAGAAATATATAGAGAGAGGAGATGGAGATATAGAGATGGATAGAGAGAAAGCACGCTTCATTGTGTAGTGGCATTTGATTTGTAGGTGGGGCTGGAACGAGTGAAGAAAAAAAAGGAGAAAGAGAGATGGAGCGATGAAAGAAGAGAGAGAGCGAGAGGAAGGAAGGAGAGAGAGAAGCGTGGGTGGCAGGAAGGAGAGACCCCCATTCCCAGAGACCTATATAGTCGATAGCAAGAGTGGACGCTCTCGTCCTCAGACATTACTAGCTGAGATAGAGAAAGTGGTGCCTGTTTCTCATCAGACATAGCCTATCTATCGATAGCAGTAGTAGGCCGTAGACTGGATCACAAGATGAGAGGTGACGCGGCAATTCGCGGCGGCAGTTTGTGGCAATTTGCAGCAGCACCTGAAAACGATAGCAGTAGTGGACCATACAGTGGGCCACAAGACGAGAGGTGAAGCGCCAATTTGCGACAGCGCGGGAAAGCGACAAGCGCAGCCTCCATCATGTGTAGGTAGTGTTAGGTAGTTAGATATGCCCCCTCTAAATCCCTAACTCTAGGTGTATCAAGTCAAAGTTTATTTGTAATGCACTTTTAACACAACAAAAGCAGCTGATCAAAGTGCTAACAGAAGGGCCTAAGTAAAAAAGACTATAAACAACATAAAGCAACAATTGACAAAAGACATGGAGACATCCATAAAACACACAAAAATAAAAAACACAGGCATTAGTGGATACGATATGTGGATGTTAGTTTCGGTGTTTGATTGCTAATGGTGGATGAATATGTTTGGGGCGCCACTTACATCCGTCCCAGAGCCTTGGCGAGCTGTAGGGGGTGCAAAGATGAAGCCAGAGAGAGTAGAGAGATATAGAATCTCTGATGAAGCGGTGTGTCCATGTGGAATGGACGTGTCGGTGTAGTGTCTAAACTGTGCACTAACATCCTAACATCAGACCTGTGCTCTTCAGTTATGCAAATCATTGGAGAACATCTCTGTCCAAAAAATGTTGGGATACTGTGTGAATATGAAGTGACACATTAACCAAGGACCAGACTTGAAATGTCTGCTGAATATCTACTGAAATCACATGAATCAATAAAATACATGTTTAATATCAGTTCATATTGGTTAGGTAGATATTTAGCAGCAAATTTCAACTTTTGTCATTGAACAGTGTGTTGATGGAAATCAAAATTGGAGAGGTCCCATCAGTGTCTTGATCTGTGGAAGGTGAAATCAGGCTGAGGTATATTGCGAATGCAGTGCAACTCGTAGCTCAGTGGGGTGCGGCATAGTCGCACGGGTCACAACAGGGAATTGTGGGAAATGGAGTTCATCGTAGAGATTATGGAAATGTTGATAAAACTTGGGTTACATGTTCCTACACTGCCCTTTGAGATCTCTGCAATGATAGAAAAGTTGCGAGAGCAATCTCGCTAGAACTTTGTCGTTTGTCGTGATAGGCAGGCGAGATGAATTTTTCTCTACAACTTGAGTGCAAATTCATTGAAGACGAGGTGCACAGCAATGCAACATTGCCCCTTTTATACCCAAGGTTACATGGTGAGAGAGAGAGCCAACTGGAGTGTTTTGTTCATCTCCGAATTGTAAAGAAATGTTCTGACTGACTTCGATTTAATTCGAAATGTAACATCACTATAAGTAAGTGTGGCACAATAGGAAACAATGCTGTGCTGGAGTCAAAGAAACTCTGCTAGAAGAGTCTACAGTCCGCCCACAATCTCTTATACCAGTGGTTCTTAATCTTTTTTTCTTAACGCACCCCCTTACCTGTGCCCAAGATAAGCCGTGCACCCCCCATTCCAAACGTCTACACTTGTATATGCACTAAAAACTGATTTAAGGCATTCATTACAATGTTTCTAGCTTGATACATTAATTAATACCTTAATCACTTTACATGGGTACCAAAACATGTTTTACTTTGGTTTTGATTTGGCCTAATTATAATGAATTTTGCTCGCATCCTCAACAAACAAAAATCTGAGCACCCCCTGAAATCCCTGGCACACCCCCAGGGGGTGCCCGCACCCCAGGTTAAGAACCACTGTCTTATACAGTTGAAGACATGGCAGTCATGGAAAGGCAGTTAGCGCGTCAGGCTTTTACCCCAAGGGTTGCTGGTTCAAGGTTGTTATGGATACAACCTTTGTTATGACAGGTGAACATGTATTGCAGGTTGCCATGGCTACAACCTTCATATTGAAACACAGAGAGGTTGTTGAACTGAGCTTGAGATGGTAGAACCTGTCTCTTATTTACTACCGTGGATATGACTTCAATAATAACACTGTGTCTGTGTTGTAAGTTGTCATGAATGTGACCTGTGTAATGGTGTTCGAACATGTCTCTGTTGCAGGTTGTCATGGATATGACTTTTATTATGACACTCGACACATGTCTGTTGTGCATCGCATTATGGATAAATAACCTTGAGATGACCTTGATGACACTGTAATATTTAGTTGTTGCGCTGTATGTTGCCGTAGACAAGACTGTTGTGCCGTAGACGCATGAACATGTCTGTGTTGCCGGTTGTGGTAAATATGACCTTGCTAGTGACACTTTAAAATATCAGGTTGTTGTGATAATGTACCCAGGCTCCGCCCTCGCAGTGACCCAACACCTTCGGCTCAGCTACACTCACTCAGGAAAACTGCCTGTTTACGTACATTCGGGTTCCCTCCACAGCAGGAACTCCACCCACTTTGTCAGGGAAGTAATCAACTTTGAGCATTTCCAAACGTCCTGTTCAAGGCAGTGACGTTGTTTAAGCAGAGACGTTCTACTGGGGACTAAGACATGTTTGGTTTAAAATTTTGGATCAGCCTGTTCTGTCCTTGACCAGTAGTAAACCAAGGGAGATGGGTCAACCATGCCGTTTAAGAATGGTAGTGGTTATGATCTTGGTCAGACCAAATCTTGAAGAGATTTGAAAGGCATGGTAATCAGGCAAGTGATAATGACCCCTATAATGACAGCATAACATGTCTCTGTTTCAAGAGGGGTTGGATATGACATTTCGTATGACACCTTAGCATGTCTCTGTTGCAGGTTGTCTTGGTACTGTATTCAGTCGCAAATGAGGGGAAACAGTCTATTTTCTTTTTTTTTAAATAACTGCGGTGCTGTTTCCAAGTTGACGGATATTTTTAAATGTGGATATGTTTTTTATATGTGGATTTTAAAACTGTTCACGTGGAAACGAAAAGCCAAGACCTTAGGGGGGCATTGGCTGGCTTATGAAGGGGTCAAGGTGTCGTTGACAGGCTTATGACACTGTAAAATGTCCATGTTTTTCAGCTTGCCTTGGTAATGACCCTATAACGTGTTTCTGTGTTGCAGGTGGTGTTGGATATGACCTTCGGGGCGGGAGGTCACACCAAGGCCATTTTGAGGTCGGTGCCGGAGGTGACGGTGGTTGCCCTCGACCGCGACCCCGTGGCCCATCGACTGGCTCAGCAGCTAGCACAAGAATACCCGTGAGTTTAAGACACGCACGCACGCACACACACACACACACACACACACACACACACACACACACACACACACACACACACACACACACACACACACACACTAGATGTCATCTAGAGTTATATGTGATCACCCTGAGGGTCTCTATTATTTCCTCTCGTCTGGAGCAGTTGTAATTTCTACCCCAAATAGCATCCTCATTACCTGCTCTCTCTCTCTCTTTCTCTCTTTCTCTTTCTCTCTCTCTCTCTCTCTCTCTCTCTCTCTCTCTCTCTCTCCATTCATATTTAATCAGCCTTATTCTGCCCTGCTCTTGCACATCTTCATTCACTGTAACTTTCTCTCCTCTCCTCTCCTCTCCTCTCCTCTCCTCTCCTCTCCTCTCATCTCCTCTCCTCTCCTCTCCTCTCCTCTCCTTCACTTCCTCTTCTTCATTTCCTCTTCACTTATTTAAAGTGATACTGTCCCATTTTTTGAAATAAGCTCATATTACACCTCCCCTTGAGTTAAATAATTGAGTTTGACCTTTCTCCTATACTTTTAACCATTCTCTGAGTATGGCAGTGCAAATTTTACCTCCATGCTAGCAGTTAACGATGAGACCAGCTGGCGGTGATTTGGGTATTTCATCTGGGCATTTCATCACAACACAGTATACAGCAGGGGTCCCCAACCTTTCTGGGTCAGAGGGCTACCAAGGGCTACTGAGAGCTACCCGAGGGCTAGGCCTACTTTCGTTCAAAATCCTCTACTGATGTCTTGACATCATTCTCAAATCACACTACATTGAATGATAATTTGCTTATAAATTATAAGGAAATATTCTTTATAAGCTATAAAGAAATAATCTCATATTTAAATTTAAACTTCATTAACTGTGACTAAAATCTTGTAGTCGTGACTGTTTATTAACATCCTTGGTGGGCACCTCCAAAGCTCCTGGAGGGCTACCTGGCGCCCGTGGGCACCACGTTGGTGATGCCTGGTATACAGTATGAGTGTTAATACAGCGAAGTATCAAATCATGCACTTCGTGATCATGTCAAGTCTTGTGGGGTTGCTTAATCAAAAGAAGCCATCTTGACAGTGTTACTACCCGTGGACATGCTGAAGGACTTGGGAGTTTTGTCATCAATTGTCAAAAATTAAATGTGAAAAGGGATGATTGGAGTGAAAATTACCACAACACATGTGCCTCAACTTTTTTCTGCACAGAAAGACAAATGCCTGTGAGGAGACTAGTAGCTAGTACCTCAGAAGATATCGCTGTAAACAACATAGTTTATTTGGAAGCGACTGGACGTCTTTTTGGGGCGTGAAAATACATTTTGATTCTCAATCTGAACTCGGAGAGTCAAACAGTGCATATGTAATGCCGGGCACACACTGTCCCACATTGGCCCGAATCTGTCATGATTGGTCAGTCGCACAACTTATTGAGAATGGGCCGATTTTTGGCTCAATCGCAGTTCAATTGTGAGTCGTATGGTCGCAAGAAAAGCGAAACTGTTTGAAATTCTGGTCGCCCCTCTTGAGCGAATCGCACCGTTGAAACAGTGCTACGACCCGATTTGGCGATACATTTCACTCTACCTGCCCATGCACAAAAAGGCACATGTTGCCAGAGATGCGCAATTTGTTCTTGAGTGCATCCTCACCTCCACCTCAGGTGCACGATTCCCTTAAAGGGGTATGCCACTATTTTGGGGCTTAATACAGTTAAAATCGTTGGCTGGAGTTTATAAAGGTGGTAAAGTGTTGGTAAAGAGGGAATATGTCGCTAAGCTAGTGAAAGTCAATGTATCCGTGTAGCCTGCTACAATGCTACAAGGATACATTGACTTTCACTAGCTTAGCGACATATTCCTTCTTTTAACTTGTCTTAAAGCAAGACAACGCTTAACATGACAAATAAGACACTTAACCACCTTTATAAACCCCAGCCAACGATTTTAACTGTATTAATCCCCAAAATAGTGGCATACCCCTTTAAACGCTGGGATTCACTCCTACAGTGTGAGCTCAAGCTGAATAACCGCGACTGAAAATATCGCACTCTCAGCTTTTACACAAGCTCTGCAATGTATAGGTCCTGTAGTTCTAACACTAAATAATGTGTGGCTGTTCAAAAAATTTAGAAAATTGATTTACACTGGATGGCATTCAAGCGATAAAATGGCACTTGATGTGTTAATGACCAGAAATCCAAATGAACTTATTGGACGTTTCCAGAAAAACAGAAACCTGTAAATAATGTCACTCTTACTGAGAAATCAAGAGAGATGACTAATCTCAGCAGGGAGGCTGAGAATATTGTATTCAGCTGTATCAGTGTTGTCTGTCTTTTTGACTGTCTGTCCATCTACCTGACTGCCTGTCTGTCTGCCGGCCTGCCTGTTTGTCTGTCTATGTCTGTCTGTCACAGTTGTCGCTGACACTGTTGTTTCATAACTTCTGCACATTCTGCAGATATTTTGCACACCTCTCTCTCTCTATCTCTCTCTCTCTACTGTCTCTACTGTCTCTCTCTTTACTCCCCCTCTCTCTGCTCATCATTTTTTCACTCTCTGCCTCCCTCTTTCACC
>NC_085879.1:36210203-36227703 GCF_034702125.1 Engraulis encrasicolus | reverse complement strand
TGCTCCGCCGGGCCAAAGAGTCTAGGGAGTCAAAGAAGGAGTGCACTGAAAAAAGAGGGAATGGCGGGTCTTTGAATTAACCTATATAAAGTAAATAGATGCAAAACAATTCATTAACATTCCTTGAGTAAACATGATTTCATCAAATAAGGATAATGTGTTCTTGGAGACTGCTGAATTGGCATGTTTCTAATGCTTTGAATGAACATGATTAAGTTGTGTCCGGGGTGGCCTCCAGTCCTGAGGTGGCGCTAGTGCACCACTTTCTAAGACAAGAAGAAGCCGGAAAGTTCCAAAGCCAGAGAGCCGTTCGCCTCAGCTCGGTCCTACTCTTCAGTCTCATCTCGCTGGAATAGTGTTGTCATGTGTGAAGATATACACGAAATTGAGTAAGTAACTGAAGTACTTTCATTTATGGTGGGCGATGTAGTACTGCTCTTGTGTCTTTTGTGTGTGGAAGCTGAGCTTAGACTCTACTACATTTACCCGCGCAGTGCTCTTTGCTAGTAACAGGTGCACTGCAAACACATGCAGTTGGCTATGCATCATGTCATTTTCGAAAAGAATGGAAGATATTTACATTTAGGATATTCAAAGGATGTAGTAAAAACTGCTACTGTACAACAATCTAGCTGGTCATCTTCAGTTAATAGCTATATTTGCGCGGGAGGGTCTGATCCGTTAATGGGGGAGGGGTGGTGGGGGTTATGCACAACGAACTAGAACTTGATCGAACACGTTGCATGCTCACGAGAACAGAGGGCTGGCGTCGTTTCGGTGTGTTCATTTTAAGCCAAGTAGAACTATTCTATTTTTAAAGTTTTCTTTTTTGACCCAACCCAGGTGTTTAATGCACACATGCACTTGTGGTCTTAACCGAAGGTTAATCAAATGTAAGCTTTCCTGCACACGAAGTCAAAGAACAACCGACCTAGATAGAGTGCATATAACCTGAATTTAAACTTTGCACAGGGAATTGGATGAAACATGTGGGAATAGTATCCTATTTATTGAAGTGCATAGCACTTTTTTTTTACTTGCACTTATGGTGCAATGCAAAGCATGCACTGCCTTGTCATCTCGTTTTACTTAGCCTATATCTTCCTCTTTTAAGTGGAGCATTGTTTACAAGTAGCCTAGTTTACAGAATGCATGCTCCTCATTCACGAATACTGTGCTGTTTATAAATGCTTCACCTCACCAATTCCTCCTTTCTTTCTTTCTTTCTTTCTTTAAGGACTTCTGGCACAGCGGCCTGCACTGTTCGAAGTCTGTAAGGTAAGACATTCAATGCTGATTGTCTTTAAGGTTTTTAGTTTGTTTTTGTGTGTGTGTGTGTGTGTGGATTTTCCCTAATGTTTATGATTTGACAATCCTTTGGGCTCTTTATGTCTTTTCAGATCAGTGCTGAATTCAAAAGAATCACCACAGTCCCCCTGCAATCCAAGCAACTGTTGCTGAATTGGCTGATGTAAGTTTCTGTATTTTTTGCCTGTCTACTTGATGGTTCCTGAGCAGAAAGCCTTTTTTTACTATTAAGTTACACCCCTGCATGTTATAACCCCATAGAGAGGATCATGATCTGCCTTAGTAGTCATGGTACCAGTACATTCATATGCCATGTTTCTTTTGGTGGCAGTCAGCTTCCCAATGTTGATGCCATTCATAGAATCTCAAAACAAATCAGTCCCACCACCATTTTCGACCGTAAACATGGGACTATTTTCTTTATACTTCTCCCTTGGCTACTATCACACATGCTTGAAACAATCTAAAGCAAATGTGTTCATCATGGTTTCATCAGAGACAAACAGACTTCAGATATGGATTGCTGGAACCATGTCCTCTGGTCTGATGACACCAACATGAACACATTTTTTCGGATGGTGTCAAGCATGTGTGATCTTAACCAAGTGAGTAGTACAAAGTAAACTGTCCCATGCTCATGGTCAAGTAGTGGTAGTGAGACAGACATGGTTTTAGGCTGGATGCATGGCGTCAATATTGGAAATCTGAATTTCACCAACATGTACCATGACAATTGAAGCAGATCATGATACAGTCTGTGATTTTAAAGGTGCAGAGAGTGATTTTTTCAAGTAATTTATTTCCAGAAGTCATGCTGCACAGGTTACAAATGTTCTCCTTTTTTTCTTTCTTTCTTTCTTTCTTTCTTTCTTTCTTTCTTTCTTTCTTTCTTTCTTTCTTTCTTTCTTTCTTTCTTTCTTTCTTTCTTTCTTTCTTTCTTTCTTTCTTTCTTCATTTCATTCTTTCTTCATTTCATTAAGTTGTACAAGATGCACCATTTCTGAGGACTTCTGGCACAGTGGCATGCACTGTTTAAAGTTCGCAAGGTAAGACATTCAATTCGGATTGTCTTTAATGTTTTTTTGTGAATTACAGCGTTTTATCTCCTTTCTTGAATGTGTGTGTGGCTTTCTCCTAATGTTAATGATTTGATTGTTAAATCCTTTGGGCTCTTTATGTCTTTTCAGATCAGTGCTGAATTGAAAAGAATCCCCACAGTCCCACTGCAATGGCCTGCACTGTTCCAAGTCCACAAGGTAAAGCATTCACTTTGGCCACAACCCTACCCAGTGCACCTTAACAACTTGACTCCTGCTTTAAATTAGCTGTTACCTGAAAGGGGGTGACTAAATATTCCAGTGATATAAGGAGCTGCTTCTCGAATTTTTATATTTAAATTTTGTCGTACTCTGACCAGTGAATATTAGATTATTGCTTAGTACTAGAATTGGAGTTATCTGAGACGAGATGATCTGATCTGAGAAGTGTTGATGACTACCTCCCTGGTGTTCCCACGCTCAGTGTGGAGTGTGACACTAGTTAGTTTGTATGCATTGTGCTATGCTCAACATGACATTGAGAAGCTTCAGTTGAAAGTGAGCAAGCTATCCCACGCTTTCCTTATTCCAATACACTTACTACACAATGCATGTGCAGCTAAACAAAAAGAAATATTAATATCTTCCATGTAGAAACAAAATGAGCACTACAATGAAGGGTATAATATCTGAGAGCACTTTGTTGACACGTGTTTTTCACTCTGATTTGGGGGGGGGGGTTAGAAATCAGAGTCGACAGAGTGCACCAGCTGTGTTACGCATTTCATTATATTGTCCATTGTATGTATGCCTAGAATATTGCACGTTTTATTTTTAATCATCTTAAGTTATCAGGGAAACTTATTGAGATGGGGAAAACTGTAAGAACTTCTTATTTCAGCCCCTTGACAGACAAGCCCTGCATGCCATATTACTGCACGCATGCACAAACGCCAGAGAGGTTCTCAATTCATCTCAGATCAGAGAGCAGAGAAATGCAGTAGACTTTTCCTTCAAAGTCTCCTCGCAAGGAACAGTATATACCGTACCTGTATATGCATAATGAAACTTGTTCTCTTAATTGAGACGAACTGATCCTTACATCTCTGTGCTCTGAAACACCTTAAACAGAGGATTGGCATCACTGGTTGTCTACTACAAGCTCCTTGTAGATCCCAGCGAAGGACACAGTAGACCTGGGGTGTTGTTCCATATGAGAGTGAACTTTTTCATTGGCCTGGGCCCACTGGTATTCCTGTGACACACCAAGTTTCATGTCAAAGTCTTGTCATGCTATGCAATGATCTTGCAGGCCACATAAAATTACTTCATGGGTCACAATTGGCCCTGGGTTTGAGTTTGACATCCCTGCAGAATGAAGGCAACTACACATCTTTGGCTCTGGTATTTGACGACCTCAGGACAATTCACACCAGCGTTAAATCATCATCCAGGTCCCACATCAGAATTAGAACTGAGAATCTTGACAGTGAAACAGAGGACATGCTTTGGACTTCGCAGTAACCTACTGCCCAGCTTAATGTTGATTTATTTGTTAATTCAAATGGCTTGGTTAATTTGTGTTTATTTACTTTTGTCTGTGTTGAATAGGTCATGGATGAAGTTGCCGTAGACGAAGCAAATGAAGACATCACTATTGGAATCTGCTCTGACAGAAGATTGGGCATCCCACCCTTAGGACATTGTCAGTTTTAGTGTATGTCTGTCACACACGTGACACCCAATCGGAAAGGACTCTTTTTTTCAGCAACTAAAAAACTGTGAAATGTTTAAGTGAAATGTACCTTTTTTCTAGAGATCTATTTGCTTGTATGCACTCCCAGCTCCTTGCTGGTTTAAGAATAGCACTTGAGTGTGCATATGTTTTGTACATACTGTGTTGATTTTGACCCAAACTAAAGACAAACAAAATACCAAGATTAGACTTAAATAAGACTGGGTAATGACACAAATGTGGTCACCAAAGAGGACAACCAAATGAATGGTGGACTGCCAGATGCACGTGCACATGCATACAGTATACGCGCATGAATGCACACACGCACACCTACTAGTGTGGACTAATGCACTTAGTCAATCAGCTAAAATAACTGTATGTAGAGTGAATTTTATTTGTGTCCGATGTGTTCACATGAATGCTAATCCAGCCAGAGAGCACTTTTTCACAGCAACCAAACAAATCATTTTCTTAAAGGTGCACTGTGTAGGATGGTGACCAGAGTAGGCAACTATGCTGCACATTGAAACGGTGCTGCCTATTACCAACTTTGTCCTTTTCATGAATATTTACTTAGTAATAAACGAAAATGTGTTAGTATGACCAAAGTTCAGTAAGTTTACTAAAAATCTGTATTTCTAGAAATTCAAAATGGCAGCCAGTGGAGAAGATTCCTCCCCCTTTCATGTATGGAAAGAGCAATTTCCCCAGTCATAACGACAACTTAAAGTTTGGTGGTGGTAAATATTCATGAAAAATGCAACATTTGTGCATGGGCAGCATGAAATCTCAAAAATAAACTACTGAAAATAATACACAGTGCACCTTTAAAGCGAATTAGACTTTCTTTCTGTTCACAGACTCTGCTCGTTGTATTTCCTGCTCGTTGATTGGTGTAAGAGTAGCAGTTATTTGTGACTGTCCTTATGTTTTGTATATCTGTGTGCATTTTACATGCATACAGTGAAAGTCAATACATTTAATCACAGAATCCTTTTTTTGTTTTTGTTTGCACATGCCTGTACATCAAATTGTGATCTGCAATGCATTTGTATAGCCTAGACCTAATATGTGTACCATGGTTTTTTTTTTTTGGGGGGGGGATTGAGACTAAAGAATCATGTTACTGAAATGTAGCTGTATGCATGATTCAATCACCTTCAATAAACGTGAAAAAATACTTTCAAACTATGTCAAAGTTTTGTGTTTTTCCAACATATTTTCTGGTTAATGGAATACCAATTAATTGTTTAGGATTAAAGTGATTTCATCACCTCTGATTTAGGTGAAAAAAACATTTTGTGACTATTTAAAAAAATCACATTGTTCCAACACATTTTTATGATGCTGGAACATCAATAAGTTGTGTTAGGTTGAGGTGATCCAATCACCTCCGTTTAAGGTGATAAAATCACTTAAACCTTACACAATAAAAATAGGGGAAGAAATCATGTTGACCTTACACAATTGGATTGTGTGGGACCGATGTACACATTAAAATCATGTAGATCCAACGAATATTTTCTTTCAGTGTGGGAGCAACTGTTGCCAAGGCCCCCTCCACCCAAACGGCATCGGCCTGATAAGGGCTATTCAGGTAATACCAGTGTGCCCTTCCCAAAGAGCCGCCCTGTCGCATGTTTTCTCCCACACTGAATTGGAGGTGTGGGAAACGTGTTCTCCCAGTTCTTGGGTTGTTTCAACTGTAAAGTTTGGTTACCGGCTACAGTTCAGATGCCGCCCACCTATGTTCAAGGGTGTTCTTGTTTCTCATCAGCCAGATCCAGAGCGGCAGCTGGCCTTACAGAGGAGATAAATACTCTGTTAAGGAAAGGAGCAATAAGGGAGTTAAGTCGCAACGAACGGCGGAGTGGCTTTTATTCGAGCTACTTCCTGGTTCCGAAACGAGATGGTGGATTCTGTCCAATACTGGACCTAAGGCCACTAGACCAGTATTTACACCCGTTGCATTTAAAAATGCTATCGCTGACCCAAATCTTTCAATCGATTCAAGACGGGGATTGGTTCACGAGTATAGACCTCAGAGATGCCTATTTCCACATTCCAGTCCACCCTGCTCATCGCCAGTTTTTCCGATTGCGTTGGAGGACGGAACTTGCGAGTTCAACGTCCTTCCCTTCGGCCTGTCCCTATCACCATGCACATTCACAAAATGCATGGACACAGCCTTATGCCCGCTGCGCCAGAGGGGCGTCAGAGTTCTCAATTAGCTATCTCAATTACGACTGGTTAAAATGTTCCCCATCGAGTCAGCAGGCAGGGCGGGACACAGCAATGGTAATGGAACACTTGCAATCGTTGGGCATGTCTCTCAATTCAGACAAGAGCCAAATAACTCCCTCACAACAAATCACCTTCCTCGGAGTGAAACTGGACTCGATGGCGATGGTGGCATGTCTCTCGGATCAGAGGGTTATCGCCCTGCAACAATGCCTGTCAGTTCATGGGACGGAGAAATATGCATGCTCGCCAGTGTCAGAGGTTGCTTGGCCTCATGGCTGCGGCATCCCAGGTGGTACGCCTTGGCCTTCTACATATGAGGCCAGTGCAACAGTGGTACCTGTCCAAGAGGCTACACCCAGTACTGGACAGGGGCAAATCTGTCTCTCTGCCACCTTTGTGCCTACGAGCCCTCCAATGGTGGTCCATGCCCCAGAATTTCTGCAGAGGTGTACGACTAGGCAGAATCTACCGGCGCGAAGTTCTGACAACAGATGCATCGCTGTCAGGCTGGGGGGCAGTCTGGAATGATGTAGGAGCCAGAGGAGTGTGGCGCCCACCTTGGAAAACTGCCGACATAAATGTTCTCGAGCTGAGAACGATATATCTTGCCCTCCGCCACTTTTTGCCGGTACTCCAGAACAAGATTGTCTTAATTCGAACAGACATGTCGGCCATAGCGTACGTGAACCGCCATGGGGGCCTGAGGTCCCAGGCGTAACACAACATGGCCCGGGAACTCCTCCTACAGTCCAGTCGAGTCCTACGCCCTAATACAGCCTTTATGCCGAAGATTCTTTCAACACAGAATCTCAACCACTCGATCGTGTTGGACTCCTACCGCCCTCCTAACTCTGAGTCAGAAAGGAACGCAGCGTTTTTAATTTGTGCCCTGTGCGCGCCCTCCTGTGCTATGTGGAGCGGACGAAGGACATAAGAGTGACGGACCAGCTCTTTGTCGGCCATGGTGCGGGGCAAATAGTCAAGGCCCTTTCCAAACAGAGGCTATCTCACTGGGTGGTGGACACCATAAGGCAGGTACCAGCTTTCTGGATTCCCGCCTCCAGTTGCGACGAGGCACATTCTACAAGAGGCATTGCCACCTCATGGGCGCTCCTGAAGGGAGTCCCTTTACAAGAAGTTTGCCCGGCGGCCTGCTGGGCTTCGCCGTCAACCTTCACAAGGTTCTATAACCTCAACATGTTATCTCCCACGTCTTTTGGGAATTCGGTTCTAAGCTCGTGACAGATTGTCACATATTCAACTGTGTTTCACTTGAGTTCTGTTAACCAGTCACTCCAGTCCTGTTGGCATGTGGAGATTCAATAAGGGTTTTGACTCTATGCATTTGTCCAGTGTCTTTATTCAATTGTCGTATGGTTGTCCGCCGCGACGTTTGGGCATACATATTCCAGCCCCCTGGGCTAGCCGTCTTGCAGCCTTTCTTGAGTGAAACAGAACGTTGGGTTATGAATGTAACCTTGGTTCTGTGAAGGAAAAAAGGCTGCCAGACTTCGTCGTCGCTCTGGACTTTGAGTTCAGGATTTTTATGAGGACGAAGTATGCCGTGCTGGGACTTATATACTGTATACAATAGCGCGGCACACTCACGTGATGATGTTTTGATATAGTGTACCTCAGAACTCGCGCATGCACTGATTATATTCCAGCCCCCTGGGCTAGCCGTCTGGCAGCCTTTCTTTCCTTCACAGAACCAAGGTTACATCCATAACCCAACGTTCTATAGTAAGCCTAATAGACTACATACACACACACACACACACTTTCACACTTACAACATAATGAAAATGTATTTCTTTCAATACCATATGATCACTCCGTCCATACGCACAAATATGCACACACACACACACACACACACACACACACACACACACACACACACACACACACACACACACACACACACACACACACACACACACACACACACACACAGACACACACACACACCAAACCTCCATCACAGACACATTTATACAAAGCCCTCCCTACCACCATCAACACACACACAGACATACACACACACACACAGACACACACACACACACACACACACACACACACACACACACACACACACACACACACACACACACACACACACACACACACACACACACACACTGTGATGAACTAGTGTTCCACAGAAATGAGCATTTTCACACCCGTGTAGGCTGCTCTGAGGAGTGGACATGTTTTTACATATTCAGCATCCTCTGGGAAGCCAGATATGGGAAGGGAAAGAGAGTGTGTGTGTGTGTGTGTGTGTGTGTGTGTGTGTGTGTGTGTGTGTGTGTGTGTGTGTGTGTGTGTGTGTGTGTGTGTGTGTGTGTGTGTGTGTGTGTGTGTGTGTGTGTGTGTGTGTGTGTGTGTGCGCGCGCTTGCGTGCGTGCGTGTGCGTGTGCGTGTGTGCACGTGCTTGCGTGCGTGCGTGTGTGTGCGTGTGCATGTGTGTGTGTGTCTGCTATCCGTCTCCATTATCTGGTGTATCTATGCTACTGTCTGACTCATCTCCAATCCAAGACTGTATTCTCAGCACATACGTGACTCACTGTTGCCATCACTGCGGGAGGTTCACTTGATGATAATTGATCATCAATTATTTTTATTTATTTTTTTATTTTTATTTTTTTTAAGTTATCCTGCAGACAGATAAACAGACAAACCGACGTGACCGAAAACATAACCTCCTAGACAGGGGTAATTATAGGAATTATCATGAAATAAACTTGTGGCCTCATGGATAAGGAGATGGGCTTTCTGATCAGAGGGTTGCAGGTTCAAATCCCACCCTTCCACTCCCTATCTCACTCCATGGCTGAGGTGCCCTTGAAAAGCTACGTAATCCCACACACTGCTCCAGGGACTGTATCCAATACCCTGTACTTAAACATTTTCGTAATTTGCTTTGGATAAACAGTGTCAGCTGAGTGGAAGGTGTTGCGCTCACTGCAGGGCTGAGCTTCACCAGATGATAATCAATGAAAAGTAATACAGATAAATGGATGGGGTGGTTTCTTACCTCCTCGGTGCACAGGGTCAGTCAGAAGTTCCCATGTTAAAATTCGAGTGGTTGGCCAGGTCCAATAACATGAGCTTTCTAACTATGTAGGAGGGTCATTCCACGCCAAATCAACAAGTGCCCGCACACTTAGGTCTCAAAAAATTCTGAAAATATTACCAAGTGTACCCATGGTACTTAAGAGAAACACTGTAAATTTATTTGAATGTAAGATGTATACTCTCCATGTTACAACCAATTTCACTAGGGGAGGGGGGTGCCCATTTTGTTCACACTCTTTTTTTTGGCAAAGTTCACAAGCCGGTAGCTTAATAACTAAACCATGTAGGAAGCTCAAATTTGGCATTCTGTTACATAGATAGGAATTGTTTGTTGCAAAACGGTCAGTTTTGGTCTGTATGATCCTGCATCGTCATAGCATTCCCTCAAAGATGATACAAATTGTACTGGAGTTTTTGGCTGTGCTCTGTTTAGGCCTTCAGAAGACATATTTGTGCCCAACATAGCCTCTTGATTTTTTCCCCTTGTAGAGACAAGTAGGAACACTCTCATAAAAAGCTATACAGTCCCAAGAAAAAGTTTGTACACCCTTTGAAATTTCTTACATTTCTGTCAAAATTTATCATAAAACATGGTCTGATCTTCCCGGAAATCTCAAGAAGGAACAATCAGAGTCTGCTTTAACTAATTCCACACAAACATTTACATGTTATCATATTTTTATTGGCCATAAGGCTATAACATTCACAGGACAGCAAGGCATAAGTAAGTACACCCTTGCATTAAATAGGTTTTAACCCTCAGTTAGTTGCAATATCCTCAACCAGACTTGTCCTGTAGTTGCAGATCAGATTAACAAAAATATCTGGATGTATCTTGTCTCCCTCTTCTTTAGAGAACTGCCTCTCGTCAGCAAGGTTTCTGGGATGTCTGGAGTGCATAGCTTTATTGACTTCATGCCATATAATCTCAATTATTTTTAGTCAGGGCTTTGACTGGACTATTCCAGAATGTGTATTTCATTGTTATGAAGGCATTCTAATTTAGATTTGCTTCTAAAGTATGGGTTGTTGTCACATTTCAGCACCTATCCTCTTATGTGCTTCAACTGTGTGACAGACTTCCTCACGTTTTTTCTGTAAAATATCACAATAAACTTGAGTTCATTGCTCCACTGATAATAGCAAACTTTCAAAGGCCTGAGGCAGCAAGGTAGCCGCATATAATGATGCTCCCGCCACCATACTCAGAAGTGGAGATGTAACCAAGAATAACTAAAAATGGGGTTCATTCTGCCAATCTAAAATTCATGGGGTTTCTGTCCAAAAAAATATTGCTGCACCTTTGAGGTTTGCGAAAAAGCATTTATATGCTTCATAAAATTACTGCAAAATATTCTGTAGACCAACGTTGAAACCAAAGTTGAATTTTTCAGGGGAACACATAGTATCATGTTTGGAGGAGAACTGGAGAACCACACCTTCACCAAAACATCATCTCCACCTTTGAGTATGGTGGCGGGAGAATCATTATATGCGGCTACCTTGGTGCCTCAGGCCCTTGTCAGTTTGCTATTATTAGTGGAACAATGAACTCAGAAGTTCATTGAGATATTTTACAGAAAAAATGTGAGGTAGTCTGTCACACAGTTGAGGCACACAAGAGGATGGGTGCTGAAATGGGACAACAACCCATATTTTAGAGGCAATTGACTTTTGAATTGCTTCATAACAATGAAATACACATTCTGGAATAGCCCAGTCAAAGCTCTGACAAAAAACATTTGAGATGATATGGCATGAAGTCAAGAAAGCTATTCACTCCAGATATCCCAGAAACCTTGCTGCAGAAGGGCAGTTTTCTAAAGAAGAGGGAGTCAAGATACATCCAGATTGTTTTGTTAATCTGATCTGCAACTACAGGAAACATCTGGTTGAGGTTATTGCGACAAACTTAGGGTTAAAACCTATTGAATGCAAGGGTGTACTTACTTATGCCTTTCTGTCCTGTGAATGTTTACATCTTATGGCCAATGAAAATAAGTAAACTTGTAAATGCTTGGGTTGAATTAGTTAAAGCAGACTCTGGTTGTTCCTTCTTGTGATTTCCGGGAAGATCAGATCATGCTTTATGACCAATTTTGACAGAAATGTAAGAAATTTCAAAGGGTGTACAAACTTTTTCTTGGGACTGTAAATAGAAAGGAAACCCCATCAGTGTTTGAAAAGAAGACCTCACAAGTTTAACAAATCATTTTGGGTGTCATTTTCAGAGCTCCAGAACCCCTTGTGGGATTGTCCACAGATTTTTATTTTATTTTTTTCTTCATTCTCCATGAATTCTTCTTTTTAAAAATGCCAATGAGACTTGTCTTATGTGATGTTTTCTTTTTTAATTTCCAACCTGAAAATGGGCAACATGCACATTGAGAGCAATATGTTTTCTATGCGTTTCTTCCGCTGCCATCTGCTGGTCAAAAAAAGTAACAACATGACTCTTTGTGCCTGACCTACTGCCTCTTTTGGTGTGCGAACCTGCTCCCACATTGAACGCTCCTGAAATCATTGAAATTGAAAGGGATACCTGCACCCCTGCACAAGGACTCTTGGGTGATCATGTCTGGGCAAAATTTGCATTTGATTATTTAGTCTTTACATTAAATGTTATAGAAATCATGTTGCTCTCTTTTTGCATTTTGCCCATGTTCAGGGTGGAAATTTAAATCGAAAACATCACATAAGACAAGTCTCATTGGCCTTTTTAAAAAGAAAACTTCGTGGAGAATGAAGAAAAAAACAAAATAAAAATCTGTGGACAATCCCACAAGGTGTTCTGGTGCTCTGAAAATGACACCCAAAATGATTTGTCAGACTTGTGAGGTCTTCTGGTCAAACACTGATGGGATTTCCTTTCTATTTATAGATTTTTATGGGAGTGTTTCTACTTGTATCTACAAGGGGAAAAAATCATGAGGCTATGTTGGGCACAAATATGTCTTCTGAAGGCCTAAACAGAGCACAGCCAAAAACTCCAGTACAATTTGTATCGTCTTTGAGGGAATGCTATGACGATGCAGGATCATACAGACCAAAACTGACAGTTTTGCAACAAACTATTTCTATCTATGTACCAGCATGCCAAATTTAAGCTTCCTACATGGTTTAGTTCTTGAGCTACGGGCTTGTGAACTTTGACAAAAAAAAGAGTGTGAACAAAATGGGCACCCCCCTCCCCCAGTGAAATTGTCTGTAACATGGAGAGTATACATCTTACATTCAAATAAAGTAACAGTGTTTCTCTTAAGTACCATGGGTACACTCAGTAATATTTTCAGAATTTTTTGAGACCTAAGTGCGCGGGCACTTGTTGATTTGGCGTGGAATGACCCAGGAGCCATTTTGAGTAGTTTACGTTTATGTTTTTCTTGTCTTTCAGTATTGCTATTTACAAACTCCATTTTTCTTATTTTGCTTTTCTATCTAAAATCAAACCTGTTTTGAGTATATATAAAGGGGGATTCATACTTGGCGTGACTGGCGCTACCCTCCTTCATACTTCACTTGCGACCTCACTCGCGCCGTCACGTGACCCAAAATGACGTCACACGCCGTGGCGCGAGCTGCCGTGGCGCGACGTCGTGCACCCCAGATTTTTTGTAACTTGTCGTGCGCCACCAGCGACCATGCAGGTAGGCAGACAAAGCAGGAGTTGCGAAGAGAGGCTACAACTACTGTAGGCTACTACAGAATGGATCCTGCATCATTTTGAGGATAATAAAATGTCCTAGAGAGTTATTTTATCTTCTCTCTTAAATGTTGTTCAGTTACTTTGTTCAGAAGCACGTTGTGTTCGGCGATCTATTTATAAATTCTGCCGCCAGAACAATGCTCTCACATGGTCTTGGAATGATCTGGCAATGTAGGCTACAACAAAAAATATATGTTTCGATGTGGTAAGTCACAAGTCAGACGTTCAGTAGCCCTACAGCAGCCGTGTTTGGCTTTCTATTTTATACATCCGTAGAACTCACGCTGCGAGTTGCGAAAGATACTGCCGTTTCTCTCATGAACAGCAGAGGGCACTTCCGACAATGCGAGCGAAAGCCTGTTTGAAGTATGAATAGTCTGGCGCAAGTGATGACGTCATTAATGGTTCTCGCGCCAAACGCGCCAAAGTGCGCACGTGAAGTATGCAGAGCCCTTAAGAGTGAGTGAGTGAATAATTGTGAATGAATGACTTTGCCCTCCACAGGCAAAGAGGGAAATATACCGACAGGTATATTGGTGCGCCCTCCTGACGCCACTGGGAGGGTTCCGTGATGCGCATACTATCATAGACCGTGGCAATGACTGGAAGTGGAAAGAATGGACTGCTGCAAACCTAGAAACTTAGAACTTAGAAAAACTGCCACTGGAACCCTTGAAAAGTTTAATTTATGTCATATGTTAATAAATGTCAGTACACTTCATTTTCGCCTCCTAGAGTATGTTCACGAGTCATGATGATCACGCCGAATCCTCAAAGTAGTCAACCAAACCAAAGTCAATGGGACTCAAAACATCAAGGTTTTTGACACTACAAACTATAAACGGGAGTGCGCATAGTTGTTTGATTTGCCGTCTCACATGCTGTCTGACATGCCACTCACATTGGAACACACACACACACACACACTGATGCCATCAACAGATTGTTTTTTTGGTCTCTGATATGCTGTGTGGGAAATAAGTACCCAGCCCCCTTTGCACACACAAACACCCCCGCACACACACACATACACGACATAACACCGCTTTTTGTCCCGGTTTCATTGTCGCACAGATTTGAACCCAGTCCTTCTGCAGTACATGCGTGGGGCTCAGACTGCTAAAACACACATCCAGGCTCATTGAAATAACACTCAGGGCCCTACCGTGGCCTAACTTGTCTACTATGCGGCCGACCTGGGTTCGATTCCCGGCCCGGGCCCTTTGCCGGCCCTTCCCCATTTCTCTCCCCACTCACTTTCTGTCACCATCTTCACTGTACTATCATAAATAAAGTAAAAAGAAAGACCTAAAAAAGAATAATAATAAAAAAGAAATAACAGTCAGGCCACATCCAGAGCCCTACACCAAAAGCGACCTACGGTACCGGAACAGTGGAAGTCATTGTTTCTTTATGGAGTGTCGCTGAACAAAGTGACTAATGCAAATTCGCCAGGAGCGAAGCGGCCTGGGCGACCAGAGCGAATTGTGTATGTGTGTGTGTGTGTGTGTGTGTGTGTGTGTGTGTGTGTGTGTGTGTGTGTGTGTGTGTGTGTGTGTGTGTGTGTGTGTGTGTGTGTGTGTGTGTGTGTGTGTGTGTGTTTTTGTGTGTGTGTGTGTGTGTGTGTGTGCTTGAGGCCATGAGGGAGTGAAGAATTTCACACACACTGTACAATTTTAACTCTGCTGTGTTATCAGTGTGGGGTACACACACACACACACACACACACATACACACACACACACACACACACACACACACACACACACACACACACACACACACACACACACACACACACACACACACACACACACACACACACACTGTACAGTTTTATCTCAGCTGTGATGTCAGTGTGGGTTGCTGCAGGTCTAAATATAGAGACACTCTTCCTAAGCAATTATATGCGAATATCACACACGCACACGCACACACACACACACACACACACACACACACACACACACACACACACACACACACACACACACACACACACACACACACGTCTCTCTCTCTCTCTCTCTCTCTCTCTCTCTCTCTCTCTCTCTCTCTCTCACACACACAGACACACACACACACACACACACACTTAAGAGTCTTGATACTAACAAGAGTGATGCACTGAGGAAGTGTACATACACACACGCACAGACACGCACACCTCTCTCTCTCTCTCTCTCTCTCTCTCTCTCTCTCTCTCTCTCTCTCTCTCTCTCTCTCTCTCTCTCTCTCTCTCTCTCTCTCTCTCTCTCTCATACACACACACACACACAGAGCAAACATGTTGTCTCCCCCCTCTTGACTCTCACACACATACACACACACTCTCTGACTAGTGAAACTGGTCCTTGTTTAATAATATAGTGCCTTGCATAAGACATGTGTATCTCCGGCACTGGGTCTCAGCCCAAGGCAGCTCATAAAGCAGTGGCTTAATAATTAATTTAAAGAGAACGTCGTTATGTAAGTGTTTTGCATATTCTCAAATCATTTGGAGGTGAAGAATTCCCAGCGCTGGGCTGAGGGAGCCCCCGTCGTGATGCAGAGGAAGGGGGAAGGAGGAGGGATGACGATGCTCTGGCGCTAACGCTACCAAAGAGACTTGATACTAATGGAAGTGATGCTGCACTAATGCTAACCAAAGTGTCTTGATATTAACAGGAGTGATGCTGCTGTAATTCTATCCAAAGTGTCTTAATAATAAAAGGAGTGATGCTGAGTTAATGCTAACCAAAGAGCCTTGTTATTAAGAGATGCCCCCGTCGTGAAGACGACCCTACACCAATGCCAACCAAAGAGCCTTGATATTGAGAGAAGCCCCCCTTCGTTATTCGGAGGGAGGAGGAAGGATGACAACACTGCACTAAAGCTAACCAAAGAGTCTTAACCAGAGTCTTGATTCTAACAGGAGTGATGCTACGCTAATGCTAACCAAAGATCTTTGGTATTTAGAGAAGCCCACGTCGTGATGTGAAAGGAGGGAGGAGAAGGGATGGCGACCCAATGACAATGCTAACAAAGAGTCTTTGGTATTTAGAGAAGCCCACATCGTGATGTGAAAGGACTGAGGAGAAGGGATGGCGACCCAATGACAATACTAACCAAGAGTCTTTGTACTCACTGGAGTGATGCTGTGTTAATGCTAACCAGAGTCTTGACATTAAGCGGAGTGATTATATGCTAATGCTACCCAAATAATATTAAATGGAGTCTTAATACTAACAGGAGTGATGCTACGCTATGCTGAACACTCTTGATACTAAGGGGGTGCTGCACTAATTCTTAAAGGGACACTGTGCAGGAAATGGTCAAAGAAGGTACTGCAACTATGCTGCTCATTGAAACTGGGCGGCTTATTGCCAAATTTGATCTTTACATGAAAGTTTACTAAGTAATAAACAAATATTTTCTAGTATGGTCCAAGTACAGTAATTTTTGCAGCTAAACATTTTTGGAAATTCAAACTGGCGGACCATGGAGAAGATCCCCCTTTTCATGTATGAAAAGTGCAATTTTTCCAGTCATAATGAATACTCAGAATTTGATGCTGGTGGTAAGTATTCATGAAAAAGGTAACATTAGTGAATGGGCAGCATGAATTCTGGAAATAAACAACTAAAAATCTCACACAGTGTCTGTTTCAGAGTTTTGATACTAAGGGGAGTGATGCTACTCTAATGCTAACCAAGTAGTCTTTATACTAAGTGGAGGGATACGATGCGAACGCTGACGCTAACCTAAGAGTCTTGATACTACCCTGGCGCGATGAGGAAGAAACGACGAAGGAGGAGGGATAACGCCGCTGCGCTTATGCTAACCAAAGAGTCTTCATACTATGTGGAGTTAAGAGTCTTGATAGGAAGGGGAGTGATGCAGTGAGGAAGTGGAAAGGGTGCTGTCATGGGGGCACTAGGGATGCCACCACAGTCTGAAAACAAGCCCAGACGTTTAAACATGAATCGACCTTAATGCATCTAAACAATGGCTCCTTTCAGTTCGTGCAGAGAAAATATATAGGGGAAGTGATTAGCCAGCGCTCACAGTCACCACCATCCTCCATCTGGATAGTAAGATGGTGCACTACTACTAAGGGCAGTGATGCTATGCTCCTGCTAACCAAAGAGTCTTGCTACTAAGGGGAGTGATGCTACGCTACGCTAATGAGGTTTAAAGGTGGGGTTGCAGGTTAACCATTTTAAGAAAATGTGCTATTATGACATCACGTTGTGGTTCTGCAGGCTCATAGGAGTCTATGTAGAACCTTAGAATCCTGCGCGAGTTCCCCCAACGTGATGTCATGCCTGCAACCCCACCTTTCAGCAATAATTGACCCTACTGCATGTAAACAGTGGTTCCCTGCAGTCTGTGCCCAGGGAA